>NC_133177.1:6705000-6740000 GCF_049306965.1 Danio rerio
ATAGATAAATAGATAGATAGATAGATAGATAGATAGATAGATAGATAGATAGATAGATAGATAGATAGATAGATAGATAGATAGATAGATAGAATAAAGTAGTTTATAGATAGATAGATAGATAGATAGATAGATAGATAGATAGATAGATAGATAGATAGATAGATAGATAGATAGATAGATAGATAGATAGATAGATAGATAGATAGATAGAATAAAGTAGTTTATAGATAGATAGACAGACAGACAGACAGACAGACAGACAGATAGATAGATAGATAGATAGATAGATAGATAGATAGATAGATTAAAGCAGTTTATAGATAGATAGATAGATAGATAGATAGATAGATAGATAGATAGATAGATAGATAGATAGATAGATAGATAGATAGATAGATAGAATAAAGTAGTTTATAGATAGATAGATAGATAGATAGATAGATAGATAGATAGATAGATAGATAGATAGATAGATAGATAGATAGATAGATAGATAGATAGATAGATAGATAGACAGACAGATAGATAGATTAAAGCAGTTTATAGATAGATAGATAGATAGATAGATAGATAGATAGATAGATAGATAGATAGATAGATAGATAGATAGATAGATAGATAGATAGATAGATAGATAGATAGATAGATAGAATAAAGTAGTTTATAAATAGATAGATAGATAGACAGATAGACAGATAGATAGATAGATAGATAGATATATTAAAGCAGTTTATAGATAGATAGATAGATAGATAGATAGATAGATAGATAGATAGATAGATAGATAGATAGATAGATAGATATATAGATAGATAGATACATAGATAAAAGCAGTTTGAAAAAGGATAGATAGATAGATAGATAGTTTTGAGGTCACAAAGTTAGATCTATTGTTAAGTCAATGACAGTCTATTGCAGTAAAAGTCTATGGGACAGTTGTTGCTAGGGTGCAGTATCTGGTAGTTAGGGTGTGGCTAGAAAGTTAAAAGCTCATCAGTTATTGGCAGTTTGGTAGTCTGAGTTACATGAGCTCAGCCATTAGTCTGTATGACAGTGTGATGCAAAGTTATGAGCTCACAAAGTTTGATCCCATGTTAAGTCAATGAGAGTCTTTTGAATGGAAGTCTATGGGACAGTTTCTAGGGTCCAAAAGTGGTTGCTAGGGCGTGGCCAGAAAGTTAAAAGCTCATCAGTTATTGGCAGTTAGGTAGTCTGAGTTAAATGAGCCCAGTTAGAAGTCTGTGTGACAGTCTGATGCAGAGTTATGAGCTCACAAAGTTTAGTCCAATGTTAAGTCTATGGGATTTTTCCGACGGTCCCGGGACGTTTTTCGGAAAATCGAAAGTCGGATCAGTCGGAAAAGATATGGCATACCGAGTCAGAATAGTTTGGAGGTCTGGTGTGAGTTTGGTGGTCATAGCTCGAAAGCTCTAGGAGGAGATAGATTTTGAATTTTAGTCTCAGAAGAAGAAGAATAATATATAAAAAAAATAATAAGTTTAAATAGGATTTCAGTAGTCTGGCTTGTTTCTCAAGCCAGCCTAATAATAATAATAAGTTTAAATAGTAGAACAGTAGTCTGGCTTTGACAAGCCAGCCTAACTAGACAGTAAAGTTCGTCGAGACAAACTTTGAGGCTGGCTTGACAAAGCCTGTTGGTAATAGTTTATTTAATTTAAAAACAGTTTGAAAAAGTATAAGTAGCATGTTATTAGCATGATTCTAGCATAGATTAGCATGTTATTAGCATGAATTATTATCTTATTAGTACGATTCTAGCATGGATTAGCATGTTATTAGCATGAATTAGCATGATTCTAGCACGATTTAGCATGTTACTAGCATAATTCTAGCATGAATTAGTGTGTTATTAGCATGATTGTAGTAAAATTAGCATGTTACTACCATGATTCTAGCATGAATTAGCATGTTATTAGCATGATTCTAGCATGAATTAGCAAGATTCTAGTATGAACTAGCATGTCACTAGCATGATTCTAGGATGAATTAGCATGTCACTAGCATGAGTCTAGTATGAATTAGCATGTTACTAGCATGATTCTAGTATAAATTAGCATGTTATTAGCATGATTCTAGCATGAATTAGCATGTTATTAGCATGATTCTAGCATGAATTAGCAAGATTCTAGTATGAACTAGCATGTCACTAGCATGATTCTAGGATGAATTAGCATGTCACTAGCATGAGTCTAGTATGAATTAGCATGTTACTAGCATGATTCTAGCATGAATTAGCATGTTACTAGCATGATTCTAGTATGAATTAGCATGATTCTAGTATGAATTAGCATGTTATTAGCATGATTCTAGTATGAGTTAGCATGTTATTAGCATGATTCTAGCATGAGTTAGCATGTTACTAGCATGATTCTAGCATAAATCAGCATGTTACTAGCATGATTCTAGGATGAACTAGCATATTACTAGCATGATTCCAGTATGAATTAGCATGTTATTAGCATGATTCTAGCATGAATTAGCATGTTACTAGCATGATTCCAGTATGAATTAGCATGTTACTAGCATGATTCTAGCATGAATTAGCATGTTACTAGCATGATTCTAGCATGAATTAGCATGTTATTAGCAAGATTCTAGTGTAAATTAGCATGTTTTTAGCATGACTGTAGTATGAATTAGCATGTTACTAGCATGATTCTAGTATGAATTAGCATGTCACATAGCATGCTTAGGTGGTTGCTAGGGTCTTCTGAGTGGTTGCTAAGTCGTTGCTAGGTAGTCTGTAGGGTGTCCTAAGTGGTTGCTAGGTGGTTGCTAAGATGTTGCTAGGCGGTTGCTAGGGTGTCCTGAGTGGTTGCTAGGGGGTTGCTAGGGTGTTGCTAGGTGGTTGCTAAGGAGTCCTAAGTGGTTGCTAGGCGGTTGCTAAGTGTTGCTAGGTGTTTGCTAGGGTATTCTGAGTGGTTGCTAAGGCGTTGCTAGGCGGTTGCTAGGGTGTTCTGACTGGTTGATAGGTGGTTGCTTAGGTGTTGTTAGGCGGTTGCTAAGGTATCCCAAGTGGTTGCTAGGTGGTTGCTAAGGTGTTGCTAGGTGGTTGCTAGGGTGTCCTGAGTGGTTGCTAGGTGGTTGCTAAGGCGTTGCTAGGGTGTTCTGAGTGGTTGCTAAGGTGTTGCTAGGCGGTTGCTAAGTGGTTGCTAAGTCGTTGCTAGGGTGTCCTGAGTGGTTGTTAGGTGGTTGCTAAGATGTTGCTAGGCAGTTGATAGGGTGTTGCTAGGTGTTTGCTATGGTGTTCTGAGTGGTGGCTAGGTTGTTGCTAGGCAGTTGCTAGAGTGCTCTGATTGGTTGCTAGGTGGTTGCTAAGGTATTCTTAGTGGTTGCTAAGGCATTGCTAGGCGGTTGCTAGGGTGTCCTGAGTGGTCGCTAGGCCCTTACTAAGGCATTACTAGGCCGTTGCTAGGTAGTTGCTAGGCAGTTGCTAGGGTAATTTGGGTGGTTGCTAGGCAGTTGCTAGGTTACCCTGGGTGGTTACTAGGCAAGCCTCACATACATGCTTGATAAAACATTTATACTTAGTAAGCATTTCTAGCAAGTTACAGTACTTGGCTAGTCAATATTAGCATGTAGCTAATCACTGCTAGCATGTGTAGCATATAGGAAGTTCCGTTGGCTAGCATGAGTCAAACGAGCCAATCTCCAAGTCTCTACGATGTTCTGATGCTGAGATATAGCTGTTGATGAATGGTTGCTAGGGTACTCTGTTTTGTTGCTATGGGCGAGGTTACAGAGTGAACTTGAATGTGGTTGGCTGCCTAAGTCAAATGAACCAACCCCCATGTCTCTATGACACTGCTATGCAAAGATATGCATCTTGGCCTATTTTAATGGAAGTCTATGGAATCAATTTGGGGGCGTGGCTTGTGAGCTTCATTATCATATTGAGATGCTCATTGGTTGTCTGAGTCAGATGAGCCATCCCCCAAGTCAACAGGACAATGCTAAGCAAAGATATGCATGTAGGCCAGTTATTAACATCAGTCTAGTATGAATTAGCATGTTACTAGCATGATTCTAGTACAAATTAGCATGTCATTAGCATGTTTCCAGTATGAGTTAGCATGTAATTAGCATGATTAGCATATGAGTAGCATGTTGCTAGCATGATTGGCATGTCATTAGCATGTTAGAATTATAAGCATTTGATAGCACAGCTAATTACAGTCTATAGGACAGTTGCTAGGGTGCAGTATGTGGTAGTTAGGGGTGTGGCTAGAAAGTTAAAAGGCCATCAGTGATTGGCTGCTGGCTAAACTGAGTTAAATGAGCTCAGCCTTTAGTCTCTATGACAGTCTGATGCAGAGTTATGAGCTCACAAAGTTTGATCCCATGTAAAGTCAATGAGAGTCTTTTGTAATGGAAGTCTACGGGACAGTTGCTAGTGTGCAGTATGTGGTAGTTAGGGGTGTGGCTACAAAGTTAAAAGCTCATCAGTTATTGGCAGATTGATAGTCGGAGTTAAATGAGCTCAGCCATTAGTCTGTAGGACAGTCTGATGCAGAGTTATGAGCTCACAAAGTTTGATCCCATGTAAAGTCAATGAGAGTCTTTTGCAATGGAAGTCTACGGGACAGTTGCTAGGGTGCAGTATGTGGTAGTTAGGGGTGTGTCTAGAAAGTTAAAAGCTCATCAGTTATTGGCAGTTTGGTAGTCGGAGTTAAATGATCTCAGCCATTAGTCTGTAGGACAGTCTGATGCAGAGTTATGAACTCATAAAATTTGATCCCATGTTAAGTCAATGAGAGTCTTTTGAATTGAAGTCTATGGGACAGTTACTAGGGTCCATAAGTGGTTGCTAGGGCGTGGCTAGAAAGTTTAAAGGTGATCAGTCATTGGCAGTTTGATAGTCTGAGTTAAATGAGCTCAGTTAGAGTTCTGTGCGACAGTCTGACGCAGAGTTACGAGGTCACAAAGTTTGGTCCAATGTTAAGTCTATGTGATTTTTCCGACAGTCCCGGGACGTTTTTTGGAAAACCGAAAGTTGGATCAGTCTGAGGAGATATGGCATACCGAGTCAGACCAGTTTGGAGGTCTGGTGTGAGTTTGGTGGTAATAGCTTGAAAGTTCAAGGAGTAGATAGAGTTTGAATTTTAGTCTCAGAAGAAGAATAATAATAAAAAAATTAATAATAATAATAAGTTTAAATAGTAGAACAGTAGTCTGGCTTTGACAAGCCAGCCTAACTAGACAGTAAAGTTCGTCGAGACAAACTTTGAGGCTGGCTTGACAAAGCCTGTTGGTAATAGTTTATTTAGTTTAAAAACAGTTTGAAAAAGTATAAGTAGCATGTTATTAGCATGATTCTAGCATAGATTAGCATGTTATTAGCATGAATTAGCATCTTATTAGTACGATTCTAGCATGGATTAGCATGTTATTAGCATGAATTAGCATGATTCTAGCACGATTTAGCATGTTACTAGCATAATTCTAGCATGAATTAGTGTGTTATTAGCATGATTGTAGTAAAATTAGCATGTTACTACCATGATTCTAGCATGAATTAGCATGTTATTAGCATGATTCTAGCATGAATTAGCATGTTATTAGCAAGATTCTAGTATGAACTAGCATGTCACTAGCATGATTCTAGTATGAATTAGCATGTCACTAGCATGAGTGTAGTATGAATTAGCATGTTACTAGCATGATTCTAGTATAAATTAGCATGTTATTAGCATGATTCTAGCATGAATTAGCATGTTATTAGCATGATTCTAGTATGAATTAGCATGTCACTAGCATGAGTCTAGTATGAATTAGCATGTTACTAGCATGATTCTAGTCTAAATTAGCATGTTATTAGCATGATTCTAGCATGAATAAACATGTTACTAGCATGATTCTAGCATGAATTAGCATGTCACTAGCATGATTCTAGTATGAATTAGCATGATTCTAGTGTGAATTAGCATGTTATTAGCATGATTCTAGTATGAGTTAGCATGTTATTAGCATGATTCTAGCATGAGTTAGCATGTTACTAGCATGATTCTAGCATAAATTAGCATGTTACTAGCATGATTCTAGGATGAACTAGCATGTTACTAGCATGATTCCAGTATGAATTAGCATGTTATTAGCATGATTCTAGCATGAATTAGCATGTTACTAGCATGATTCCAGTATGAATTAGCATGTTACTAGCATGAGTCTAGTATGAATTAGCATGTCATTAGGTTGATTCTAGTATGAATTAGCATGTTATTAGCATGATTCTAGCATGAATTAGCATGTTACTAGCATGATTCCAGTATGAATTAGCATGTTATTAGCATGATTCTAGCATGAATTAGCATGTTACTAGCATGATTCCAGTATGAATTAGCATGTTACTAGCACGATTTTAGCATGAATTAGCATGATTCTAGCATGAAGTTAGCATGTTGTTAGCATGATTCTAGCATGAATTAGCATGTTGTTAGCATGATTCTAGCACGAATTAGCATGTGCTAAGGTGTTGCTAGGTGGTTGCTAAGGTGTTGATAGACGGTTGCTAGGGTGTCCTAAGTGGTTGCTAGGTGGTTGCTAAGGTGTTGCTAGGCGGTTGCTAGGGTGTTTTGAGTGGTTGCTAGGTGGTTGCTAAGGTGTTGCTAGGTGGTTGCTAAGGTGTCCTAAGTGGTTGCTAGATGGTTGCTAGGGTATTCTGAGTGGTTGCTAAGGCGTTGCTAGGTGGTTGCTAGGGTGTTCTGAGTGGTTGCTAGGTGGTTGCTAAGGTATTGCTAGGTGGTTGCTAGGGTGTCCTGAGTGGTTGCTAGGTGGTTGCTAAGGCGTTGCTAGGCAGTTGCTAGGGTGTTCTGAGTGGTTGCTAGGTGGTTGCTAAGGTGTTGCTAGGCGGTTGCTAAGGTGTCCCAAGTGGTTGCTAGGTGGTTGCTAAGGTGTTGCTAGGTGGTTGCTAAGGTATTTTGAGTGGTTGCTAAGGCGTTGCTAGGCGGTTGCTAGGGTGTCCTGAGTGGTCGCTAGGCCCTTACTAAGGCATTACTAGGCCGTTGCTAGGTGGTTGCTAGGCGGTTGCTGGGGTAATTTGGGTGGTTGCTAGGCAGTTGCTAGGGTACCCTGGTTGGTTACTAGGCAAGCCTCACATACATGCTTGATAAAACATTTATACTTAGTAAGCATTTCTAGCAAGTTACAGTACTTGGCTAGTCAATATTAGCATGTAGCTAATCACTGCTAGCATGTGTAGCATATAGGAAGTTCCGTTTGCTAGCATGAGTCAAACGAGCCAATCTCCAAGTCTCTATGATGTTCGGATGCTGAGATATAGCTGTTGATGAATGGTTGCTAGGGTACTTTGTTTTGTTGCTATGGGCGAGGTTACAGAGTGCACTTGAATGTGGTTGGCTGTCTAAGTCAAATGAACCAACCCCCATGTCTCTATGACACTGCTATGCAAAGATATGCATCTTGGCCTATTTTAATGGAAGTCTATGGAATCAATTTGGGGGCGTGGCTTGTGAGCTTCATTATCATATTGAGATGCTCATTGGTTGTCTGAGTCAGATGAGCCATCCCCCAAGTCAATAGGACAATGCTAAGCAAAGATATGCATGTAGGCCAGTTATTAACATCAGTCTAGTATGAATTAGCATGTTACTAGCATTATTCTAGTACAAATTAGCATGTCATTAGCATGTTTCCAGTATGAGTTAGCATGTCATTAGCATGATTAGCATATGAGTAGCATGTTGCTAGCATGATTGGCATGTCATTAGCATGTTAGAATTATAAGCATTTAATAGCACAGCTAATTACTGTCTGTAGAACAGTTGCTAGGGTGCAGTATGTGGTAGTTAGGGGTGTGGCTAGAAAGTTAAAAGGCCATCAGTGATTGGCTGCTGGCTAGACTGAGTTAAATGAGCTCAGCCATTAGTCTCTATGACAGTCTGATGCAGAGTTATGAGCTCACAAAGTTTGATCCCATGTAAAGTCAATGAGAGTCTTTTGTAATGTAAGTCTACGGGACAGTTGCTAGGGTGCAGTATGTGGTAGTTAGGGGTGTGGCTACAAAGTTAAAAGCTCATCAGTTATTGGCAGATTGGTAGTCGGAGTTAAATGAGCTCAGCCATTAGTCTGTAGGACAGTCTGTTTCAGAGTTATGAGCACACAAAGTTTGATCCCATGTAAAGTCAATGAGAGTCTTTGTAATGGAAGTCTATGGGACAGTTGCTAGGGTGCAGTATGTGGTAGTTAGGGGTGTGGCTAGAAAGTTAAAAGGCCATCAGTGATTGGCTGCTGGCTAGACTGAGTTAAATGAGCTCAGCCATTAGTCTCTATGACAGTCTGATGCAGAGTTATGAGCTCACAAAGTTTGATCCCATGTAAAGTCAATGAGAGTCTTTTGTAATGGAAGTCTACGGGACAGTTGCTAGGGTGCAGTATGTGGTAGTTAGGGGTGTGGCTACAAAGTTAAAAGCTCATCAGTTATTGGCAGATTGGTAGTCGGAGTTAAATGAGCTCAGCCATTAGTCTGTAGGATAGTCTGTTTCAGAGTTATGAGCACACAAAGTTTGATCCCATGTAAAGTCAATGAGAGTCTTTGTAATGGAAGTCTATGGGACAGTTGCTAGGGTGCAGTATGTGGTAGTTAGGGGAGTGGCTAGAAAGTTAAAAGCTCATCAGTTATTGGCAGTTTGGTATTCGGAGTTAAATGAGCTCAGCCATTAGTCTGTAGGACAGTCTGATTCAGAGTTATGAGCTCACAAAGTTTGATCCCATGTTAAGTCAATGAGAGTCTATTGAATGGAAGTCTATGGGACAGTTACTAGGGTCCAAAAGTGGTTGCTAGGGCGTGGCTAGAAAGTTTAAAGGTGATCAGTCATTGGCAGTTTGATAGTCTGAGTTAAATGAGCCCAGTTAGAAGTCTGTGCAACAGTCTGACGCAGAGTTATGAGGTCACAAAGTTTGATCCAATGTTAAGTCTATGGGATTTTTCCGACAGTCCCGGGACGTTTTTCGGAAAACCGAAAGTCGGATCAGTTGGAAAAGATATAGCATAAAGAGTCAGACCAGTTTGGAGGTCTGGTGTGAGTTTGGTGGTAATAGTTTGAAAGTTCAAGGAGCAGATAGATTTTGAATTTTAGTCTCAGAAGAAGAATAATAAATAAAAATAATAATAATAAGTTTAAATAGCATAACAGTAGGTTGGCTTTGACAAGCCAGCCTAACTAGACAGTAAAGTTCGTCGAGACAAACTTTGAGGCTGGCTTGACAAAGCCTGTTGGTAATAGTTTATTTAGTTTAAAAACAGTTTGAAAAAGTATAAGTAGCATGTTATTAGCATGATTCTAGCATGATAAAGCATGTTACTAGCATGATTCTAGCATGAATTAGCATGTTATTAGCATGGTTCTAGTATGAGTTAGCATGTTATTAGCATGATTCTAGCATGAGTTAGCATGTTACTAGCATGATTCTAGCATAAATAAGCATGTTACTAGCATGATTCTAGGATGAACTAGCATGATTCCAGTATGAATTAGCATGTTATTAGCATGATTCTAGCATGAATTAGCATGTTACTAGCATGATTCCGTTATGAATTAGCATGTTACTAGCATGAGTCTAGTATGAATTAGCATGTCATTAGCATGATTCTACTATGAATTAGCATGTTATTAGCATGATTCTAGCATGAATTAGCATGTTACTAGCAAGATTCCAGTATGAATAAGCATGTTATTAGCATGATTCTAGCATGAATTAGCATGTTACTAGCATGATTCCAGTATGAATTAGCATGTTACTAGCATGATTCTAGCATGAATTAGCATGTTACTAGCACGATTTTAGCATGAATTAGCATGATTCTAACATGAAGTTAGCATGTTGTTAGCATGATTCTAGCATGAATTAGCATGTGCTAAGGTGTTGCTAGGTGGTTGCTAAGGTGTTGCTAGACGGTTGCTAGGGTGTCCTAAGTGGTTGCTAGGTGGTTGCTAAGGTGTTGCTAGGCGGTTGCTAGGGTGTTTTGAGTGGTTGCTAGGTGGTTGCTAAGGTGTTGCTAGATGGTTGCTAAGGTGTCCTAAGTGGTTGCTAGATGGTTGCTAGGGTATTCTGAGTGGTTGCTAAGGCGTTGCTAGGTGGTTGCTAGGGTGTTCTGAGTGGTTGCTATGTGGTTGCTAAGGTGTTGCTAGGTGGTTGCTAGGGTGTCCTGAGTGGTTGCTAGGTGGTTGCTAAGGCGTTGCTAGGCAGTTGCTAGGGTGTTATGAGTGGTTGCTAGGTGGTTGCTAAGGTGTTGCTAGGCGGTTGCTAAGGTATCCCAAGTGGTTGCTAGGTGGTTGCTAAGGTATTCTGAGTGGTTGCTAAGGCATTGCTAGGCGGTTGCTAGGGTGTCCTGAGTGGTCGCTAGGCCCTTACTAAGGCATTACTAGGCCGTTGCTAGGTGGTTGCTAGGCGGTTGCTAGGGTAATTTGGGTGGTTGCTAGGCAGTTGCTAGGGTACCCTGGTTGGTTACTAGGCAAGCCTCACATACATGCTTGATAAAACATTTATACTTAGTAAGCATTTCTAGCAAGTTACAGTACTTGGCTAGTCAATATTAGCATGTAGCTAATCACTGCTAGCATGTGTAGCATTTAGGAAGTTCCGTTTGCTAGCATGAGTCAAACGAGCCAATCTCCAAGTCTCTACGATGTTCTGATGCTGAGATATAGCTGTTGATGAATGGTTGCTAGGGTACTCTGTTTTGTTGCTATGGGCGAGGTTACAGAGTGAACTTGAATGTGGTTGGTTGTCTTAGTCAAATGAAACAACCCCCATGTCTCTATGACACTGCTGTGCAAAGATATGCATCTTGGCCTATTTTAATGGAAGTCTATGGAATCAATTTGGGGGCGTGGCTTGTGAGCTTCATTATCATATTGAGATGCTCATTGGTTGTCTGAGTCAGATGAGCCATCCCCCAAGTCAATAGGACACTGCTAAGCAAAGATATGCATGTAGGCCAGTTATTAACATGAGTCTAGTATAAATTAGCATGTTACTAGCATGATTCTAGTACAAATTAGCATGTCATTAGCATGTTTCCAGTATGAGTTAGCATGTCATTAGCATGATTAGCATATGAGTAGCATGTTGCTAGCATGATTGGCATGTCATTAGCATGTTAGAATTATAAGCATTTCATAGCTAAGCTAATTACTGTCTATAGGACAGTTGCTAGGGTGCAGTATGTAGTAGTTAGGGGTGTGGCTAGAAAGTTAAAAGGCCATCAGTGATTGGCTGCTGGCTAGACTGAGTTAAATGAGCTCAGCCATTAGTCTCTATGCCTGTCTGATGCAGAGTTATGAGCTCACAAAGTTTGATCCCATGTAAAGTCAATGAGAGTCTTTTGTAATAGAAGTCTACGGGACAGTTGCTAGGGTGCAGTATGTGGTAGTTAGGGGTGTGGCTAGAAAGTTAAAAGCTCATCAGTTATTGGCAGATTGGTAGTCGGAGTTAAATGAGCTCAGCCATTAGTCTGTAGGATAGTCTGTTTCAGAGTTATGAGCTCACAAAGTTTGATCCCATGTAAAGTCAATGAGAGTCTTTTGTAATGGAAGTCTACGGGACAGTTGCTAGGGTGCAGTATGTGGTAGTTAGGGGTGTGGCTACAAAGTTAAAAGCTCATCAGTTATTGGCAGATTGGTAGTCGGAGTTAAATGAGCTCAGCCATTAGTCTGTAGGATAGTCTGTTTCAGAGTTATGAGCTCACAAAGTTTGATCCCATGTAAAGTCAATGAGAGTCTTTGTAATGGAAGTCTATGGGACAGTTGCTAGGGTGCAGTATGTGGTAGTTAGGGGTGTGGCTAGAAAGTTAAAAGCTCATCAGTTATTGGCAGTTTGGTATTCGGAGTTAAATGAGCTCAGCCATTAGTCTGTAGGACAGTCTGATTCAGAGTTATGAGCTCACAAAGTTTGATCCCATGTTAAGTCAATGAGAGTCTATTGAATGGAAGTCTATGGGACAGTTACTAGGGTCCAAAAGTGGTTGCTAGGGCGTGGCTAGAAAGTTTAAAGGTGATCAGTCATTGGCAGTTTGGTAGTCTGAGTTAAATGAGCCCAGTTAGAAGTCTGTGCAACAGTCTGACGCAGAGTTATGAGGTCACAAAGTTTGATCCAATGTTAAGTCTATGGGATTTTTCCGACAGTCCCGGGACGTTTTTCGGAAAACCGAAAGTCGGATCAGTCGGAAAAGATATAGCATAAAGAGTCAGACCAGTTTGGAGGTCTGGTGTGAGTTTGGTGGTAATAGTTTGAAAGTTCAAGGAGCAGATAGATTTTGAATTTTAGTCTCAGAAGAAGAATAAATAAAAATAATAACTAGACAGTAAAGTTCGTCGAGACAAACTTTGAGGCTGGCTTGACAAAGCCTGTTGGTAATAGTTTATTTAGTTTAAAAACAGTTTGAAAAAGTATAACTAGCATGTTATTAGCATGACTTCAGCATAGATTAGCAAGTTATTAGCATGAATTAGCATCTTATTAGTACGATTCTAGCATGGATTAGCATGTTATTAGCATGATTCTAGCACGATTTAGCATGTTACTAGCATAATTCTAGCATGAATTAGTGTGTTATTAGCATGATTGTAGTAAAATTATCATGTTACTAGTGTTTTTCTAGCATGAAGTAGCATGTTATTAGCATGATTCTAGTATGAATTAGCATGTCACTAGCATGAGTCTAGTATGAATTATCATGCTACTAGCATGATTCTAGTATAAATTAGCATGTTATTAGCATGATTCTAGCATGAATAAGCATGTTACTAGCATGATTCTAGCATGAATTAGTATGTTACTAGCATGATTCTAATATGAATTAGCAAGATTCTAGTATGAATTAGCATGTTATTAGCATGATTCTAGTATGAGTTAGCATGTTATTAGCATGATTCTAGCATGAGTTAGCATGTTACTAGCATGATTCTAGCATAAATTAGCATGTTACTAGCATGATTCTAGGAAGAACTAGCATGTTACTAGCATGATTCCAGTTTGAATTAGCATGTTATTAGCATGATTCTAGCATGAATTAGCATGTTACTAGCATGATTCCAGTATGAATTAGCATGTTACTAGCATGAGTCTAGTATGAATTAGCATGTCATTAGCAAGATTCTAGTATGAATTAGCATGTTTTTAGCAAGATTCCAGTATGAATTAGCAGGTTATTAGCATGATTCTAGCATGAATTAGCATGTTACTAGCATGATTCCAGTATGAATTAGCATGTTACTAGCATGATTCTAGCATAAATTAGCATGTTACTAGCACGATTTTAGCATGAATTAGCATGATTCTAGCATGAAGTTAGCATGTTGTTAAAATGATTCTAGCATGAATTAGCATGTGCTAAGGTGTTGCTAGGTGGTTGCTAAGGTGTTGCTAGACGGTTGCTAGGGTGTCCTAAGTGGTTGTTAGGTGGTTGCTAAGGTGTTGCTAGGCGGTTGCTAGGGTGTTTTGAGTGGTTGCTAGGTGGTTGCTAAGGTGTTGCTAGGTGGTTGCTAAGGTGTCCTAAGTGGTTGCTAGATGGTTGCTAGGGTATTCTGAGTGGTTGCTAAGGCGTTGCTAGGTGGTTGCTATGGTGTCCTGAGTGGTTGCTAGGTGGTTGCTAAGGTGTTGCTAGGTGGTTGCTAGGGTGTCCTGAGTGGTTGCTATGTGGTTGCTAAGGCGTTGCTAGGGTGTTATGAGTGGTTGCTAGGTGGTTGCTAAGGTGTTGCTAGGCGGTTGCTAAGGTGTCCCAAGTGGTTGCTAGGTGGTTGCTAAGGTGTTGCTAGGTGGTTGCTAAGGTATTCTGAGTGGTTGCTAAGGCGTTGCTAGGCGGTTGCTAGGGTGTCCTGAGTGGTCGCTAGGCCCTTACTAAGGCATTACTAGGCCGTTGCTAGGTGGTTGCTAGGCGGTTGCTAGGGTGATTTGGGTGGTTGCTAGGCAGTTGCTAGGGTACCCTGGTTGGTTACTAGGCAAGCCTCACATACATGCTTGATAAAACATTTATACTTAGTAAGCATTTCTAGCAAGTTACAGTACTTGGCTAGTCAATATTAGCATGTAGCTAATCACTGCTAGCATGTGTAGCATTTAGGAAGTTCCGTTTGCTAGCATGAGTCAAACGAGCCAATCTCCAAGTCTCTACGATGTTCTGATGCTGAGATATAGCTGTTGATGAATGGTTGCTAGGGTATTTTGTTTTGTTGCTATGGGCGAGGTTACAGAGTGCACTTGAATGTGGTTGGCTGTCTAAGTCAAATGAACCAACCCCCATGTCTCTATGACACTGCTATGCAAAGATATGCATCTTGGCCTATTTTAATGGAAGTCTATGGAATCAATTTGGGGGCGTGGCTTGTGAGCTTCATTATCATATTGAGATGCTCATTGGTTGTCTGAGTCAGATGAGCCATCCCCCAAGTCAATAGGACACTGCTAAGCAAAGATATGCATGTAGGCCAGTTATTAACATCAGTCTAGTACGAATTAGCATGTTACTAGCATGATTCTTGTACAAATTAGCATGTCATTAGCATGTTTCCAGTATGAGTTAGCATGTCATTAGCATGATTAGCATATGAGTAGCATGTTGCTAGCATGATTGGCATGTCATTAGTATGTTAGAATTATAAGCATTTGATAGCACAGCTAATTACAGTCTATAGGACAGTTGTTAGGGTGCAGTATGTGGTAGTTAGGGGTGTGGCTAGAAAGTTAAAAGGCCATCAGTGATTGGCAGATTGGTAGTCGGAGTTAAATGAGCTCAGCCATTAGTCTGTAGGATAGTCTGTTTCAGAGTTATGAGCTCACAAAGTTTGATCCCATGTTAAGTCAATGAGAGTCTTTTGTAATGGAAGTCTACGGGACAGTTGCTAGGGTGCAGTATGTGGTAGTTAGGGGTGTGGCTAGAAAGTTAAAATCTCATCAGTTATTGGCAGTTTGGTATTAGGAGTTAAATGAGCTCAGCCATTAGTCTGTAGGACAGTCTGATTCAGAGTTATGAGCTCACAAAGTTTGATCCCATGTTAAGTCAATGAGAGTCTATTGAATGGAAGTCTATGGGACAGTTACTAGGGTCCAAAAGTGGTTGCTAGGGCGTGGCTAGAAAGTTTAAAGGTGATCAGTCATTGGCAGTTTGGTAGTCTGAGTTAAATGAGCCCAGTAAGAAGTCTGTGCAACAGTCTGACGCAGAGTTATGAGCTCACAAAGTTTGATCCAATGTTAAGTCTATGGGATTTTTCCGACAGTCCCGGGACGTTTTTCGGAAAACCGAAAGTCGGATCAGTCGGAAAAGATATAGCATAAAGAGTCAGACCAGTTTGGAGGTCTGGTGTGAGTTTGGTGGTAATAGTTTGAAAGTTCAAGGAGCAGATAGATTTTGAATTTTAGTCTCAGAAGAAGAATAATAAATAAAAACTAGACAGTAAAGTTCGTCGAGACAAACTTTGAGGCTGGCTTGACAAAGCCTGTTGGTAATAGTTTATTTAGTTTAAAAACAGTTTGAAAAAGTATAAGTAGCATGTTATTAGCATGATTCTAGCATGAATTAGCATGATTCTAACATGGATTAGCATGTTATTAGCATGTGTGTAGTACAAATTAGCATGTTATTAGCATGATTCTAGTATGAATTAGCATGTTATTAGCATGATTCTAGCATGAATTAGCATGCTACTAGCATGATTCTAGCATGAATTAGCATGTTACTAGTATGATTCTAGCATGAATTAGCATGCTACTAGCATGATTCTAGCATGAATTAGCATGTTACTAGTATGATTCTAGCATAAATTAGCATGTTACTGGCATGATTCTAGCATGCATTAGCATGTTACTAGCATGATTCTAGTATGAATTAGCCTGTTTCTAGCATGATTCTAGTATGAATTAGCATGATTCTAGCGTGAATTCGCATGTTATTAGCATGATTGTAGTATGAATTAGCATGTTACTAGCATGACTCTAGCATGAATTAGCATGTTATTAGCATGATAATAGTATGAATTAGCATGTTACTAGCATGATTCTAGCGTGAATTAGCATGTTATTAACATGATTCTATTATGCATTAGCATGTTACTAGCATGATTCTAGTGTGAATTACCATGTTACTAGCATGATTCTAGTATAAATTAGCATGTTACTATCATGATTCTAGCATGAATTAGCATGTTACTAGCATGATTCTAGCATGAATTAGCATGTTACTAGCATGATTCTAGCATGAATTAGCATGTTATTAGCAAGATTCTATTATAAATTAGCATGTTATGAGCATGATTGTAGTATGAATTAGCATGTTACTAGCATGATTCTAGTATGAATTAGCATGTCACATAGCATGCTTAGGTGGTTGCTAGGGTATTCTGAGTGGTTGCTAAGTGGTTGCTAGGCAGTTGCTAGGGTGTCCTGAGTGGTTGCTAGGTGGTTGCTAGGGTGTTCTGAGTGGTTGCTAGGTGGTTGCTAAGATGTTGCTAGGTGGTTGCTTAGGTGTCCTAAGTGGTTGCTAGGTAGTTGCTAGGGTATTCTGAGTGGTTGCTAAGGCGTTGCTAGGGGCTTGCTAGGGTGTCCTGAGTGGTTGCTAGGTGGTTGCTAAGGCATCGCTAGGCGGTTGCTAGGGTGTCCTGAGTGGTTGCTAGGTGGTTGCTAAGGCGTTGCTAGGCAGTTGCTAGGGTGTTCTGAGTGGTTGCTAGGTGGTTGCTAAGGTGTTGCTAGGCGGTTGCTAAGGTGTCCCAAGTGGTTGCTAGGTGGTTGCTAAGGTGTTGCTAGGTGGTTGCTAGGGTATTTTAATTGGTTGCTAAGGCGTTGCTAGGCGGTTGCTAGGGTGTCCTGAGTGGTTGCTAGGCCCTTACTAAGGCATTACTAGGCGGTTGCTAGGCGGTTGCTAGGGTAATTTGGGTGGTTGCTAGGCAGTTGCTAGGGTACCCTGGGTGGTTACTAGGCAAGCCTCACATACATGCTTGATAAAACATTTAAACTAAGTAAGCATGTCTAGCAAGTTACAGTACTTGGCTAGTCAATATTAGCATGTAGCTAATCACTGCTAGCATGTGTAGCATATAGGAAATTCGGTTTGCTAGCATGAGTCAAACGAGCCAATCTCCAAGTCTCTACGATGTTCGGATGCTGAGATATAGCTGTTGATGAATGGTTGCTAGGGTACTTTGTTTTGTTGCTATGGGCGAGGTTACAGAGTGCACTTGAATGTGGTTGGCTGTCTAAGTCAAATGAACCAACCCCCATGTCTCTATGACACTGCTATGCAAAGATATGCATCTTGGCCTATTTTAATGGAAGTCTATGGAATCAATTTGGGGGCGTGGCTTGTGAGCTTCATTATCATATTGAGATGCTCATTGGTTGTCTGAGTCAGATGAGCCATCCAGCAAGTCAATAGGACAATGCTAAGCAAAGATATGCATGTAGGCCAGTTATTAACATCAGTGTAGTATGAATTAGCATGTTACTAGCATGATTCTAGTACAAATTAGCATGTCATTAGCATGTTTCCAGTATGAGTTAGCATGTCATTAGCATGATTAGCATATGAGTAGCATGTTGCTAGCATGATTGGCATGTCATTAGCATGTTAGAATTATAAGCATTTGATAGCACAGCTAATTACTGTCTATAGGACAGTTGCTAGGGTGCAGTATGTGGTAGTTAGGGGTGTGGCTAGAAAGTTAAAAGGCCATCAGTGATTGGCTGCTGGCTAGACTGAGTTAAATGAGCTCAGCCATTAGTCTCTGGGACAGTCTGATGCAGAGTTATGAGCTCACAAAATTTGATCCCATGTAAAGTCAATGAGAGTCTTTTGTAATAGAAGTCTACGGGACAGTTGCTAGGGTGCAGTATGTGGTAGTTAGGGGTGTGGCTAGAAAGTTAAAAGCTCATCAGTTATTGGCAGATTGGTAGTCAGAGTTAAATGAGCTCAGCCATTAGTCTGTAGGATAGTCTGTTTCAGAGTTATTAGCTCACAAAGTTTGATCCCATGTTAAGTCAATGAGAGTCTTTTGTAATGGAAGTCTACGGGACAGTTGCTAGGGTGCAGTATGTGGTAGTTAGGGGTGTGGCTAGAAAGTTAAAAGCTCATCAGTTATTGGCAGATTGGTAGTCAGAGTTAAATGAGCTCAGCCATTAGTCTGTAGGATAGTCTGTTTCAGAGTTATTAGCTCACAAAGTTTGATCCCATGTAAAGTCAATGAGAGTCTTTGTAATGGAAGTCTACGGGACAGTTGCTAGGGTGCAGTATGTGGTAGTTAGGGGTGTGGCTAGAAAGTTAAAAGCTCATCAGTTATTGGCAGATTGGTAGTCGGAGTTAAATGAGCTCAGTCTTAAGTCTGTAGGACAGTCTGATGCAGAGTTATGAGCTCACAAAGTTTGATCCCATGTTAAGTCAATGAGAGTCTTTTGTAATGGAAGTCTACGGGACAGTTGCTAGGGTGCAGTATGTGGTAGTTAGGGGTGTGGCTAGAAAGTTAAAAGCTCATCAGTTATTGGCAGATTGGTAGTCAGAGTTAAATGAGCTCAGCCATTAGTCTGTAGGATAGTCTGTTTCAGAGTTATTAGCTCACAAAGTTTGATCCCATGTAAAGTCAATGAGAGTCTTTGTAATGGAAGTCTATGGGACAGTTGCTAGGGTGCAGTATGTGGTAGTTTGGGGTGTGGCTAGAAAGTTAAAAGCTCATCAGTTATTGGCAGTTTGGTATTCGGAGTTAAATGAGCTCAGCCATTAGTCTGTAGGATAGTCTGATTCAGAGTTATGAGCTCACAAAGTTTGATCCCATGTTAAGTCAATGAGAGTCTATTGAATGGAAGTCTATGGGACAGTTACTAGGGTCCAAAAGTGGTTGCTAGGGCGTGGCTAGAAAGTTTAAAGGTGATCAGTCATTGGCAGTTTGATAGTCTGAGTTAAATGAGCCCAATTAGAAGTCTGTGCAACAGTCTGACGCAGAGTTATGAGGTCACAAAGTTTGATCCAATGTTAAGTCTATGGGATTTTTCCGACAGTCCCGGGACGTTTTTCGGAAAACCGAAAGTCAGATCAGTCGGAAAAGATATAGCATAAAGAGTCAGACCAGTTTGGAGGTCTGGTGTGAGTTTGGTGAAAATAGTTTGAAAGTTCAAGGAGCAGATAGATTTTGAATTTTAGTCTCAGAAGAAGAATAAATAAAAATAATAATAACTAGATTCTTAAAGTTTGAGAACAAACTTTGAGGCTGGCTTGTGAAAGCCTGACGGTAATAGTTAATTTAGTTTAAACAGTTTTTAAAAGTATGAAAAGATAGATAGATAGATAGATAGATAGATAGATAGATAGATAGATAGATAGATAGATAGATAGATAGATAGATAGATTACCATGGTATTAGCATGATTCTAACGTGAATTAGCATGTTGTTAGCATGATTCTAGCGTGAATTACCATGTTGTTAGCATGTTTTTAGCATGAATTAGCATGTTGTTAGCATGATTCTAGCATAAATAAGCATGTTGCTAGCATAATTCTAGCATGAATTAGCATGTTACTAGCATGATTTTAGCATGAATTAGAATGTTGTTAGCATGATTTTAGCATGAATTAGCATGTTGTTAGCATGATTCTAGCATGAATTGGCATGTTACTAGCATGATTCTAGCATGAATTAGCATGTTACTAGCACGTTTCTAGCATGAATTAGCATGTTGTTAGCACGATTCTAGCATGAATTAGCATGTTGTTAGCACGATTCTAGCATGAATTAGCATGTGACTAGCACGATTCTAGCATGAATTAGCATGATACTAGCATGATTCTAGCATGATATAGCATGTTGTTAGCACGATTCTAGCATGAATTAGTATGTTACTAGCATGATTCTAGCATGAATTAGCATGTTACTAGCATGATTCTAGCATGAATTAGCATGTTACAAGCATAATTTTAGCATTAATTAGCATGATTCTAGCATGAATTAGCATGTTGTTAGCATGATTCTAGCATGATTTAGCATGTTACTAGCATGATTCTAGCATGAATTAGCATGTTACTAGCATGATTCTAGCATGAATTAGCATGTAACCAGCATGATTCTAGCATAAATTAGCATGGTGTTAGCACGATTCTAGCATGAATTAGCATGTTACTAGCATGATTCTAGCATGAATTAGCATGTTACTAGCACGATTCTATCATGAATTAGCATGTTGTTAGCATGATTCTAGCATGAATTAGCATGTGAATAGCATGATTCTAGCATGAATTAGCATGTTGTTAGCATGATTCTAGCATGAATTAGCATGTGACTAGCATGATTCTAGCATGAATTAGCATGTGACTAGCATGATTCTAGCCTGAATTAGCATGTTGTTAGCATGATTCTAGTATAAATAGCATGTGACTAGCATGATTCTAGCATGAATTAGCATGTGACTAGCATGATTTTAGCATGAATTAGCATGTTACTAGCATGATTCTAGCATAAATTAGCATGTTTTTAGCATGATTCTAGCATGAATTAGCATGCTACTAGCATGATTCTAGCATAAATTAGCATGTTACTAGCATGATTCTAGCACAAATTAGCATGTTACTAGCATGATTCTAGCATGAATTAGCATGTTGTTAGCATGATTCTAGCATGAATTAGCATGTTACTAGCATGATTCTAGCATGAATTAGCATGTTGTTAGCATGATTCTAGCATGAAATAGCATGTTACTAGCATGATTCTAGCATGAATTAGCATGTTGTTAGCATGATTCTAACATCAATTAGCATGTTATCAGCATGATTCTAGCATGAATTAGCATGTGAATAGCATGATTCTAGCATGAATTAGCATGTTGTTAGCATGATTCTAGTATAAATTAGCATGTGACTAGCATGATTCTAGCATGAATTAGCATGTGACTAGCATGATTCTAGCCTGAATTAGCATGTTGTTAGCATGATTCTAGTATAAATTAGCATGTGACTAGCATGATTCTAGCATGAATTAGCATGTGACTAGCATGATTCTAGCATGAATTAGCATGTAACTAGCATGTTTCTAGCATGAATTAGCATATTGTTAGCATGATAGATAGATAGATAGATAGATAGATAGATAGATAGATAGATAGATAGATAGATAGATAGATAGATAGATAGATAGATAGATAGATAGAGACAGACAGACAGACAGACAGACAGACAGACAGACAGACAGACAGACAGACAGATAGATAGATAGATAGATAGATAGATAGATAGATAGAGACAGACAGACAGACAGACAGACAGATAGACAGATAGATAGATGTAGATAGATAGATAGATAGATAGATAGATAGATAGATAGATAGATAGATAGATAGATAGATAGATAGATAGATAGATAGATAGTGTGCGAGCATGAGTCAAACAAGCCAACCCCCGCCTCTCTACGATGTTCTGATGCTGAAATATAGCTGGTGTCATATCGTTGCTAGGTTAGTCTGTTTTGTTGCTATGGAGTTGATTGACAGCTTAGACTGATGATGTATACAAGCTTCTTGCCAGTATGAACAGTTAAAAACAATCCCCATGTCTCTATCACAATGCAGCATGACAATATCAGTCTGAACCTATTTAATGGCAGTCTATGGGACAGTTGCTAGGGTGCAGTATCTGGTTGTTAGGGTGTGGCTAGAAAGTTAAAAGGCCATCAGTGATTGGCTGCTGGCTAGACTGAGTTAAATGAGCTCAGCCATTAGTCTGTAGGACAGTCTGATGCAGAGTTATGAGCTCACAAAGTTTGATCCCATGTAAAGTCAATGAGAGTATTTTGCAATGGAAGTCTATGGGACGGTTTCTAGGGTCCAAAAGTGGTTGCTAGGGCGTGGCCAGAAAGTTTAAAGGTGGTCAGTCATTGGCAGTTTGATAGTCTGAGTTAAATGAGCCCAGTTAGAAGTCTGTGTGACATTCTGATGCGGAGTTATGAGGTCACAAAGTTTGATCCAATGTTACGTCTATGGGATTTTTCCGACGGTCCCGGGACGTTTTTCGGAAAACCGAAAGTCGGATCAGTCGGAAAAGATATAGCAACTCGAGTCAGAATAGTTCGGAGGTCTGACCCGAGTTTGATGGTCATAGCTTGAAAGGCCTAGGACGAGATAGAGTTTAATTTTTAGTCTCAGAAGAAGAATAATAAAACTAGATTCTTAAAGTTTGAGAACAAACTTTGAGGCTGGCTTGTGAAAGCCTGACGGTAATAGTTAATTTAGTTTAAACAGTTTTTAAAAGTATGAAAAGATAGATAGATAGATAGATAGATAGATAGATAGATAGATAGATAGATAGATAGATAGATAGATTACCATGGTATTAGCATGATTCTAACGTGAATTAGCATGTTGTTAGCATGATTCTAGCGTGAATTACCATGTTGTTAGCATGTTTTTAGCATGAATTAGCATGTTGTTAGCATGATTCTAGCATAAATTAGCATGTTGCTAGCATAATTCTAGCATGAATTAGCATGTTACTAGCATGATTTTAGCATGAATTAGAATGTTGTTAGCATGATTTTAGCATGAATTAGCATGTTGTTAGCATGATTCTAGCATGAATTGGCATGTTACTAGCATGATTCTAGCATGAATTAGCATGTTACTAGCACGTTTCTAGCATGAATTAGCATGTTGTTAGCACGATTCTAGCATGAATTAGCATGTTGTTAGCACGATTCTAGCATGAATTAGCATGTGACTAGCACGATTCTAGCATGAATTAGCATGTTACTAGCATGATTCTAGCATGATATAGCATGTTGTTAGCACGATTCTAGCATGAATTAGTATGTTACTAGCATGATTCTAGCATGAATTAGCATGTTACTAGCATGATTCTAGCATGAATTAGCATGTTACAAGCATAATTTTAGCATTAATTAGCATGATTCTAGCATGAATTAGCATGTTGTTAGCATGATTCTAGCATGATTTAGCATGTTACTAGCATGATTCTAGCATGAATTAGCATGTTACTAGCATGATTCTAGCATGAATTAGCATGTAACTAGCATGATTCTAGCATAAATTAGCATGGTGTTAGCACGATTCTAGCATGAATTAGCATGTTACTAGCATGATTCTAGCATGAATTAGCATGTTACTAGCACGATTCTATCATGAATTAGCATGTTGTTAGCATGATTCTAGCATGAATTAGCATGTGAATAGCATGATTCTAGCATGAATTAGCATGTTGTTAGCATGATTCTAGCATGAATTAGCATGTGACTAGCATGATTCTAGCATGAATTAGCATGTGACTAGCATGATTCTAGCCTGAATTAGCATGTTGTTAGCATGATTCTAGTATAAATAGCATGTGACTAGCATGATTCTAGCATGAATTAGCATGTGACTAGCATGATTTTAGCATGAATTAGCATGTTACTAGCATGATTCTAGCATAAATTAGCATGTTTTTAGCATGATTCTAGCATGAATTAGCATGCTACTAGCATGATTCTAGCATAAATTAGCATGTTACTAGCATGATTCTAGCACAAATTAGCATGTTACTAGCATGATTCTAGCATGAATTAGCATGTTGTTAGCATGATTCTAGCATGAATTAGCATGTTACTAGCATGATTCTAGCATGAATTAGCATGTTGTTAGCATGATTCTAGCATCATTTAGCATGTTACTAGCATGATTCTAGCATGAATTAGCATGTGAATAGCATGATTCTAGCATGAATTAGCATGTTGTTAGCATGATTCTAGTAGAAATTAGCATGTGACTAGCATGATTCTAGCATGAATTAGCATGTGACTAGCATGATTCTAGCCTGAATTAGCATGTTGTTAGCATGATTCTAGTATAAATTAGCATGTGACTAGCATGATTCTAGCATGAATTAGCATGTGACTAGCATGATTCTAGCATGAATTAGCATGTAACTAGCATGTTTCTAGCATGAATTAGCATATTGTTAGCATGATAGATAGATAGATAGATAGATAGATAGATAGATAGATAGATAGATAGATAGATAGATAGATAGATAGATAGATAGATAGATAGATAGATAGATAGAGACAGACAGACAGACAGACAGACAGACAGACAGACAGACAGACAGACAGATAGATAGATAGATAGATAGATAGATAGATAGAGGTAGATAGATAGATAGATAGATAGATAGATAGATAGATAGATAGATAGATAGATAGATAGAGACAGACAGACAGACAGACAGACAGATAGACAGATAGATAGATAGATGTAGATAGATAGATAGATAGATAGATAGATAGATAGATAGATAGATAGATAGATAGATAGATAGATAGATAGAAAGATGTAGATAGATAGATAGATAGATAGATAGATAGATAGATAGATAGATAGATAGATAGATAGATAGTGTGCGAGCATGAGTCAAACAAGCCAACCCCCGCCTCTCTACGATGTTCTGATGCTGAGATATAGCTGGTGTCATACCGTTGCTAGGTTAGTCTGTTTTGTTGCTATGGAGTTGATTGACAGCTTAGACTGATGATGTATACAAGCTTCTTGCCAGTATGAACAGTTAAAAACAACCCCCATGTCTCTATCACAATGCAGCATGACAATATCAGTCTGAACCTATTTAATGGCAGTCTATGGGACAGTTGCTAGGGTGCAGTATCTGGTTGTTAGGGTGTGGCTAGAAAGTTAAAAGGCCATCAGTGATTGGCTGCTGGCTAGACTGAGTTAAATGAGCTCAGCCATTAGTCTGTAGGACAGTCTGATGCAGAGTTATGAGCTCACAAAGTTTGATCCCATGTAAAGTCAATGAGAGTATTTTGCAATGGAAGTCTATGGGACGGTTTCTAGGGTCCAAAAGTGGTTGCTAGGGCGTGGCCAGAAAGTTTAAAGGTGGTCAGTCATTGGCAGTTTGATAGTCTGAGTTAAATGAGCCCAGTTAGAAGTCTGTGTGACATTCTGATGCGGAGTTATGAGGTCACAAAGTTTGATCCAATGTTACGTCTATGGGATTTTTCCGACGGTCCCGGGACGTTTTTCGGAAAACCGAAAGTCGGATCAGTCGGAAAAGATATAGCAACTCGAGTCAGAATAGTTCGGAGGTCTGACCCGAGTTTGATGGTCATAGCTTGAAAGGCCTAGGACGAGATAGAGTTTAATTTTTAGTCTCAGAAGAAGAATAATAAAATTAATAATAAGTTTAATAGGATAACAGTAGTCTGGCTTGCTACACAAGCCAGCCTAACTAGATTCTTAAAGTTTGAGAACAAACTTTGAGGCTGGCTTGTGAAAGCCTGACGGTAATAGTTTATTTAGTTTAAACAGTTTTAAAAAGTAAGAAAAGATAGATAGATAGATAGATAGATAGATAGATAGATAGATAGATTAGCATGTTATTAGCATGATTCTAGCATGAATTAACATGTTACTACCATGATTTTAGCATGAATTAGCATGTTGTTAGCATGATTTTAGCATGAATTAGCATGTTACTAGCATGATTATAGCATGAGTTAGCATGTTGTTAGCATGATTCTAGCATGATTCAGCATGTTGTTAGCACGATTCTAGCATGAATTAGCATGTTACTAGCATGATTCTAGCATGAATTAGCATGTTGTTAGCATGATTCTAGCATGAATTAGCATGTTTCTAGCATGAATTAGCATGTTGTTAGCACGATTCTAGCATGAATTAGCATGTTACTAGCACGATACTAGCATGAATTAGCATGTTACTAGCATGATTCTAGCATGAATTAGCATGTTGTTAGCACGATTCTAGCATGAATTAGCATGTTACTAGCACGATTCTAGCATGAATTAGCATGTTGTTAGCACGATTCTAGCATGAATTAGCATGTTGTTAGCACGATTCTAGCATGAATTAGCATGTTACTAGCATGATTCTAGCATGAATTAGCATGTTACTAGCAAGATTCTAGCATGATTTAGCATGTTACTAGCATGATTCTAGCATAAATTAGCATGTTGTTAGCATGATTCTAGCATGAATTAGCATGTTACTAGCATGTTTCTAGCATGAATTAGCATGTTGTTAGCACGATTCTAGCATAAATTAGCATGTTACTAGCACGATTCTAGCATGAATTAGCATGTTAATAGCACGATTCTAGCATGAATTAGCATGTTGTTAGCACGATTCTAGCATGAATTAGCATGTTGTTAGCAGGATTCTAGCATGAATTAGCATGTTACTAGCATGATTCTAGCATGAATTAGCATGTTACTAGCACGATTCTAGCATGAATTAGCATGTTACTAGCACGATTCTAGCATGAATTAGCATGTTACTAGCATGATTCTAGCATGAATTAGCATGTTACTAGCATGATTCTAGCATAAATTAGCATGTTGTTAGCATGATTCTAGCATGAATTAGCATGTTACTAGCATGATTCTAGCATAAATTAGCATGTTACTAGCATGATTCTAGCATGAATTAGCATGTTACTAGCATGATTCTAGCATGAATTAGCATGTTGTTAGCATGATTTTAGCATGAATTGGCATGTTACTAGCATGATTCTAGCATGAATTAGCATGTTGTTAGCATGATTCTAACATGAATTAGCATGTTACTAGCATGATTCTAGCATGAATTAGCATGTTGTTAGCATGATTCTAGCATGAATTAGCATGTGACTAGCATGATTCTAGCATAATTCAGCATGTTGTTAGCATGATTCTAGTATAAATTAGCATGTGACTAGCATGATTCTGGCATGAATTAGCATGTGACTAGCATGATTCTAGTGTGAATTAGCATGTAACTAGCATGTTTCTAGCATGAATTAGCAAATTGTTAGCATGATGGATAGATGGATGGATAGATAGATAGATAGATAGATAGATAGATAGATACTAACTAGCCTAGATAGATAGATAGATAGATAGATAGATAGATAGATAGATAGATAGATAGATAGATAGATAGATAGATAGATAGATAGATAGATAGACAGACAGATAGATAGATAGGTAGATAGAGGTAGATAGATAGATAGATAGATAGATAGATAGATAGATAGATAGATAGATAGATAGATAGATAGATAGATAGATAGATAGATAGATGGTGTAAGCATGAGTCAAACAAGCCAACCCCCGCTTCTCTACGATGTTTTGATGCTGAGATATAGCTAGTGTTATATCGTTGCTAGGTTAGTCTGTTTTGTTGCTATGGAGTTGATTGACAGCTTAGACTGATAATGTATCAAAGCTTCTTGCCAGTATGAACAGTTAAAAACAACCCCCATGTCTCTATCATAATGCAGCATGACAATATCAGTCTGAACCTCTTTAATGGCAGTCTATGGGACAGTTGCTAGGGTGCAGTATCTGGTTGTTAGGGTGTGGCTAGAAAGTTAAAAGGCCATCAGTGATTGGCTGCTGGCTAGACTGAGTTAAATGAGCTCAGCCATTAGTCTGTAGGACAGTCAGATGCAAAGTTATGAGCTCACAAAGTTTGATCCAATGTAAAGTCAATGAGAGTCTTTTGCAATGGAAGTCTATGGGACGGTTTCTAGGGTCCAAAAGTGGTTGCTAGGGCGTGGCCAGAAAGTTTAAAGATGATCAGTCATTGGCAGTTTGATAGTCTGAGTTAAATGAGCCCAGTTAGAAGTCTGTGTGACATTCTGATGCGGAGTTATGAGGTCACAAAGTTTGATCCAATGTTACGTCTATGGGATTTTTCCGACGGTCCCGGGACGTTTTTCGGGAAACCGAAAGTCGGATCAGTCGGAAAGGATATAGCAACTCGAGTCAGAATAGTTCGGAGGTCTGACCCGAGTTTGATGGTCATAGCTTGAAAGGTCTAGGTGGAGATAGAGTTTAATTTTTAGTCTCAGAAGAAGAATAATAATATAAACTAGATTCTTAAAGTTTGAGAACAAACTTTGAGGCTGGCTTGTGAAAGCCTGACGGTAATAGTTTATTTAAACAGTTTTTAAAAAGTATGAAAAGATAGATAGATAGATAGATAGATAGATAGATAGATAGATAGATAGATAGATAGATAGATAGATGTTGTTAGCATGATTCTAGCATAAATTAGCATAATGTTAGCATGATTCTAGCATAAATTAGCATGTTGTTAGCATGATTCTAGCATTAATTAGCATGTTGTTAGCATGATTCTAACATGATTTAACATGTTGTTAGCATGATTCTAGCATGATTTAGCATGTTGTTAGCACGATTCTAGCATGAATTAGCATGTTACTAGCATGATTCTAGCATGAATTAGCATGTTGTTAGCATAATTCTAGCATGAATTAGCATGTTACTAGCATGATTCTAGTATGAATTAGCATGTTACTAGCACGATTCTAGCATGAATTAGCATGTTACTAGCATGATTCTAGCATGAATTAGCATGTACCTAGCATGATTTTAACATGAATTAGCATGTTACTAGCATGATTTAGCATGAATTAGCACGATTCTAGCATGAATTAGCATGTTGTTAGCATGATTCTAGCATGAATTAGCATGTTACTAGCATGATTCTAGCATGAATTATCATGTTGTTAGCATGATTCTAGCATGAATTAGTATGTTACTAGCATGATTCTAGCATGAATTAGCATGTTACTAGCATGATTCTAGCATGAATTAGCATGTTGTTAGCACGATTCTAGCATGAATTAGCATTTGACTAGCATGATTCTAGCATGAATTAGCATGTGACTAGCATGATTCTAGCATGAATTAGCATGTTGTTAGCATGATTCTAGCATGAATTAGCATGTTACTAGCATGATTCTAGCATGAATTAGCATGTTGTTAGCATGATTCTAACATGAATTAGCATGCTACTAGCATGATTCTAGCACGAATTAGCATGTTGTTAGCATGATTCTAACATGAATTAGCATGTTACTAGCATGATTCTAGCATGAATTAGCATGTTGTTAGCATGATTCTAGCTTGAATTAGCATGTTGTTAGCATGATTCTAGTACGAATTAGCATGTGACTGGCATGATTCTAGCATGAATTAGCATGTGACTAGCATGATTCTAGCATGAATTAGCATGTAACTAGCATGATTCTAGCATGATTTAGCATGTGACTAGCATGATTCTAGCATGATTTAGCATGTGACTAGCATGATTCTAGCATGAATTAGCATGTAGCTAGCATGATTCTAGCATGAATTAGCATGTTGTTAGCATGATGGATAGATAGATAGATAGATAGATAGATAGATAGATAGATAGATAGATAGATAGATAGATAGGTAGATAGATAGATAGATAGATAGATAGATAGATAGATAGATAGATAGATAGATAGATAGATAGATAGATAGAGATAGATAGATAGATAGATAGATAGATAGATAGATAGATAGATAGATAGTTAGAGATAGATAGATAGATAGATAGATAGATAGATAGATAGTTAGATAGTTAGAGATAGATAGATAGATAGATAGATAGATAGATAGATAGATAGATAGATAGATAGATAGATAGTTAGAGATAGATAGATAGATAGATAGATAGATAGATAGATAGATAGATAGATAGATAGATAGATAGATAGATAGATAGTTAGAGATAGATAGATAGATGGATGGTGTTCGAGCATGAGTCAAACAAGGCAACCCCCGCCTCTCTACGAAGTTCTGATGCTGAGATATAGCTGGTGCCATATCGTTGCTAGGTTACTCTGTTTTGTTGCTATAGAGTTGATTGACAGCTTAGACTGATGATGTATCAAAGCTTCTTGCCAGTATGAACAGTTAAAAACAACCCCCATGTCTCTATCACACTGCAGCATGACAATATCAGTCTGAACCTCTTTAATGGCAGTCTATGGGACAGTTGCTAGGGTGGAGTATCTGGTTGTTAGGGTGTGGCTAAAAAGTTAAAAGGCCATCAGTGATTGGCTGCTGGCTAGACTGAGTTAAATGAGCTCAGCCGTTAGTCTGTAGGACAGTCTGATGCAGAGTTATGAGCTCACAAAGTTTGATCCAATGTAAAGTCAATGAGACCCTTTTGCAATGGAAGTCTATGGGACGGTTTCTAGGGTCCAGAAGTGGTTGCTAGGGCGTGGCCAGAAAGTTTAAAGGTGATCAGTCATTGGCAGTTTGATAGTCTGAGTTAAATGAGCCCAGTTAGAAGTCTGTGTGACATTCTGATGCGGAGTTATGAGGTCACAAAGTTTGATCCAATGTTACGTCTATGGGATTTTTCCGACGGTCCCGGGACGTTTTTCGGGAAACCGAAAGTCGGATCAGTCGGAAAGGATATAGCAACTCGAGTCAGAATAGTTCGGAGGTCTGACCCGAGTTTGATGGTCATAGCTTCAAAGGCCTAGGACGAGATAGAGTTTAATTTTTAGTCTCAGAAGAAGAAAATATAACTAGATTCTTAAAGTTTGAGAACAAACTTTGAGGCTGGCTTGTGAAAGCCTGACGGTAATAGTTTATTTAGTTTAAACAGTTTTAAAAAGTATGAAAAGATAGATAGATAGATAGATAGATAGATAGATAGATAGATTAGCATGTTATTACCATGATTTAACGTGAAATAGCAGGTTGTTAGCATGATTCTAGCATGAATTAGCATGTTACTAGCATGATTTTAGCATGAATTAGCATGTTGTTAGCATGATTTTAGCATGAATTAGCATGTTACTAGCATGATTTTAGCAATAATTAGCATGTTGTTAGCATGATTTTAATATGAATTAGCATGTTGTTAGCATGATTCTAGCATGAATTAGCATGTTACTAGCATGATTCTAGCATGAATTAGCATGTTACTAGCATGATTTTAGCATGAATTAGCACAATTCTAGCATGAATTAGCATGTTGTTAGCATGATTCTAGCATGAATTAGCATGTTGTTAGCACGATTCTAGAATGATTTAGCATGTTACTAGCAAGATTCTAGCATGAATTAGCATGCTACTAGCATGATTCTAGCATAAATTAGCATGTTGTTAGCATGCTTCTAGCATGAATTAGCATGTTACTAGCATGATTCTAGCATGAATTAGCATGTTGTTAGCATGATTTTAACATGAATTAGCATGTTACTAGCATGATTCTAGCATGAATTAGCATGTTGTTAGCATGATTCTAGCATGAATTATCATTTCACTAGCATGATTCTAGCATGAATTACCATGTTGTTAGCATGATTCTAGCATGAATTAGCATGTTGTTAGCATGATTCTAGCATGAATTAGCATGTTGTTAGCATGATTCTAGCATGAATTAGCATGTTACTAGCATGATTCTAGCATGAATTAGCATGTTGTTAGCATGATTATAGCATGAATTAGCATGTTACTAGCATGATTCTAGCGAGAATTAGCATGTTGTTAGCATGATTCTAGCATGAATTAGCATGTTACTAGCATGATTCTAGCATGAATTAGCATGTTGTTAGCACGATGCTAGCATGAATTAGCATGTTACTAGCATGAATCTAGCATGAATTAGCATGTTGTTAGCATGATTCTAGCATGGATTAGCATGTTACTAGCATGATTTTAGCATAAATTAGCATGATTCTAGCATGAATTAGCATTTGACTAGCATGATTCTAGCATGAATTAGCATGTGACTAGCATGATTCTAGCATGAATTAGCATGTAACTAGCATGATTCTAGCATGAATTAGCATGTTGTTAGCATGATTCTAACATGAATTAGCATGCTACTAGCATGATTCTAGCACGAATTAGCATGTTGTTAGCATGATTCTAACATGAATTAGCATGTTACTAGCATGATTCTAGCATGAATTAGCATGTTGTTAGCATGATTCTAGCATGAATTAGCATTTGACTAGCATGATTCTAGCATGAATTAGCATGTTGTTAGCATGATTCTAGTATGAATTAGCATGTGACTGGCATGATTCTAGCATGAATTAGCATGTGACTAGCATGATTCTAGCATGAATTAGCATGTAACTAGCATGATTCTAGCATGAATTAGCATGTGACTGGCATGAATTAGCATGTAACTAGCATGATTCTAGCATGAATTAGCATGTTGTTAGCATAATGGATAGATAGATAGAGGTAGATAGATAGATAGATAGATAGATAGATAGATAGATAAATAGATAGATAGATAGATAGATAGATAGATAGATAGATAGATAGATAGATAGATAGATAGATAGATAGATAGATAGTTAGAGATAGATAAATAGATAAATAGATAGATAGATAGATAGATAGATAGATAGATAGATAGATAGATAGATAGAGGTAGATAGATAGATAGATAGATAGATAGATAGATAGATAGATAGATAGATAGATAGAGATAGATAGATAGATAGATAGATAGATAGATAGATAGATAGATAGATAGATAGATAGATATTTAGAGATAGATAAATAGATAGATAGATAGATAGATAGATAGATAGATAGATAGATAGATAGATAGATAGATAGATAGATAGATAGATATTTAGAGATAGATAAATAGATAGATAGATAGATAGATAGATAGATAGATAGATAGATAGATAGATAGATAGATAGATATTTAGAGATAGATAGATAGATAGATAGATAGATAGATAGATAGATAGATAGATAGATAAATAGATAGATAGATAGATAGATAGATAGATAGATAGATAGATAGATAGATAGGTAGAGGTAGATAGATAGATAGATAGATGGTGTGCGAGCCTGATTCAAACAAGCCAACCCCCGCCTCTCTACGATGTTCTGATGCTGAGATATAGCTGCTATTATATCGTTGCTAGGTTAGTCTGTTTTGTTGCTATGGAGTTGATTGACAGCTTAGACTGATGATGTATCAAAGCTTCTTGCCAGTATGAACAGTTAAAAACAACCCCCATGTCTCTATCACACTGCAGCATGACAATATCAGTCTGAACCTCTTTAATAGCAGTCTATGGGACAGTTGCTAGGGTGCAGTATCTGGTTGTTAGGGTGTGGCTAGAAAGTTAAAAGGCCATCAGTGATTGGCTGCTGGCTAGACTGAGTTAAATGAGCTCAATCATTAGTCTGTAGGACAGTCTGATGCAGAGTTATGGGTTCACAAAGTTTGATCCCATGTAAAGTCAATGAGAGTATTTTGCAATGGAAGTCTATGGGACGGTTTCTAGGGTCCAAAAGTGGTTGCTAGGGCGTGGCCAGAAAGTTTAAAGGTGGTCAGCCATTGGCAGTTTGATAGTCTGAGTTAAATGAGCCCAGTTAGAAGTCTGTGTGACATTCTGATGCGGAGTTATGAGGTCACAAAGTTTGATCCAATGTTACGTCTATGGGATTTTTCCGACGGTCCCGGGACGTTTTTCGGAAAACCGAAAGTCGGATCAGTCGGAAAGGATATAGCAACTCGAGTCAGAATAGTTCGGAGGTCTGACCCGAGTTTGATGGTCATAGCTTGAAAGGCCTAGGACGAGATAGAGTTTAATTTTTAGTCTCAGAAGAAGAATAATATAGAAAAATAATAACTAGATTCTTAAAGTTTGAGAACAAACTTTGAGGCTGGCTTGTGAAAGCCTGACGGTAGTAGTTTATTTAAACAGTTTTAAAAAGTATGAAAAGATAGATAGATAGATAGATAGATAGATAGATAGATAGATAGATAGATAGATAGATAGATAGATGTTGTTAGCATGATTCTGGCATGAATTAGCACAATGTTAGCATGATTCTAGCATGAATTAGCATGTTGTTAGCATGATTCTAGCATGAATTAGCATGTTGTTAGCATGATTCTAGCATGAATTAGCATGTTACTAGCATGATTCTAGCATGAATTAGCATGTTGTTAACATAATTCTAGCATGAATTAGCATGTTACTAGCATGATTCTAGTATGAATTAGCATGTTGCTAGCACGATTCTAGCATGAATTAGCATGTTACTAGCATGAATTAGCATGTACCTAACATGATTTTAACATGAATTAGCATGTTACTAGCATGATTTTAGCATGAATTAGCACGATTCTAGCATGAATTAGCATGTTGTTAGCATGATTCTAGCATGAATTAGTATGTTACTAGCATGATTCTAGCATGAATTAGCATGTTACTAGCATGATTCTAGCATGAATTAGCATGTTGTTAGCACGATTCTAGCATGAATTAGCATTTGACTAGCATGATTCTAGCATGAATTAGCATGTGACTAGCATGATTCTAGCATAAATTAGCACGTTGTTAGCATGCTTCTAGCATGAATTAGCATGTTACTAGCATGATTCTAGCATGAATTAGCATGTTGTTAGCATGATTCTAACATCAATTAGCATGTTACTAGCATGATTTTAGCATGAATTAGCACGTTACTAGCATGATTCTAGCATGAATTAGCATGTTGTTAGCATGATTCTAACATGAATTAGCATGTTACTAGCATGATTCTAGCATGAATTAGCATGTTGTTAGCATGATTCTAGCATGAATTAGCATGTTGTTAGCATGATCCTAGCATGAATTAGCATGTTGTTAGCATGATTCTAGCATGAATTAGCATGTTACTAGCATGATTCTAGCATGAATTAGCATGTTGTTAGCATGATTCTAGCATAAATTAGCATGTTGTTAGCATGATTCTAGCATGAATTAGCATGCTACTAGCATGATTCTAGCATGAATTAGCATGTTGTTAGCATGATTCTAGCATGAATTAGCATGTTACTAGCATGATTCTAGCATAAATTAGCATGTTACTAGCATTATTCTAGCATGAATTAGCATGTTACTAGCATGATTCTAGCATGAATTAGCATGTTGTTAGCATGATTCTAGCATGAATTAGCATGTTGTTAGCATGATTCTAGCATTAATTAGCATGTTACTAGCATGATTTTAGCATGAATTAGCATGTTACTAGCATGATTCTAGCATAAATTAGCATGTTGTTAGCATGATTCTAGCATGAATTAGCATGCTACTAGCATGATTCTAGCATGAATTAGCATGTATTAGCATGTTGTTAGCATGATTCTAGCATGAATTAGCA
>NC_133177.1:6745000-6750000 GCF_049306965.1 Danio rerio
ATTCTAGCATGAATTAGCATGTTGTTAGCACGATTCTAGCATGAATTAGCATGTTGTTAGCACGATTCTAGCATGAATTAGCATGTTACTAGCACGATTCTAGCATGAATTAGCATGTTACTAGCATGATTCTAGCATAAATTAGCATGTTGTTAGCATGATTTAGCATGTTGTTAGCACGATTCTAGCATGAATTAGCATGTTACTAGCATGATTCTAGCATGAATTAGCATGTTGTTAGCATGATTCTAGCATGAATTAGCATGTTTCTAGCATGAATTAGCATGTTGTTAGCACGATTCTAGCATGAATTAGCATGTTACTAGCACGATTCTAGCATGAATTAGCATGTTACTAGCATGATTCTAGCATGAATTAGCATGTTGTTAGCACGATTCTAGCATGAATTAGCATGTTACTAGCATGATTCTAGCATGAATTAGCATGTTACTAGCATGATTCTAGCATGATTTAGCATGTTACTAGCATGATTCTAGCATGAATTAGCATGTTACTAGCATGATTCTAGCATAAATTAGCATGTTACTAGCATGTTTCTAGCATGAATTAGCATGTTGTTAGCACGATTCTAGCATGAATTAGCATGTTGTTAGCATGATTCTAGCATGAATTAGCATGTTACTAGCACAATTTTAGCATGAATTAGCATGTTGTTAACGCGATTCTAGCATGAATTAGCATGTTGTTAGCACGATTCTAGCATGAATTAGCATGTTACTAGCATGATTCTAGCATGAATTAGCATGTTACTAGCATGATTCTAGCATGAATTATCATGTTACTAGCTTGATTCTAGCATAAATTACCATGTTGTTAGCATGATTCTAGCATGAATTAGCATGTTACTAGCATGATTCTAGCATAAATTAGCATGTTACTAGCATGATTCTAGCATGAATTAGCATGTTACTAGCATGATTCTAGCATGAATTAGCATGTTGTTAGCATGATTTTAGCATGAATTGGCATGTTACTAGCATGATTCTAGCATGAATTAGCATGTTGTTAGCATTATTCTAACATGAATTAGCATGTTACTAGCATGATTTTAGCATGAATTAGCATGTTGTTAGCATGAATTAGCATGTGACTAGCATGATTCTAGACAGACAGACAGACAGACAGACAGACAGATAGATAGATAGATAGATAGATAGATAGATAGATAGATAGATAGATAGATAGATAGATAGATAGATAGATAGATAGATAGATAGATAGATAGATAGATGGTGTGCGGGCATGAGTCAAACAAGCCAACCCCCGCCTCTCTACGATGTTCTGATGCTGAGATATAGCTGGTGCCATATCGTTGCTAGGTTAGTCTGTTTTGTTGCTATGGAGTTGATTGACAGCTTAGACTGATGATGTATCAAAGCTTCTTGCCAGTATGAACAGTTAAAAACAACCCCCATGTCTCTATCACACTGCAGCATGACAATATCAGTCTGAACCTCTTTAATGGCAGTCTATGGGACAGTTGCTAGGGAGCAGTATCTGGTTGTTAGGGTGTGGCTAGAAAGTTAAAAGGCCATCAGTGATTGGCTGCTGGCTAGACTGAGTTAAATGAGCTCAGCCATTAGTCTGTAGGACAGTTTGATGCAGAGTTATGAGCTCACAAAGTTTGATCCCATGTAAAGTCAATGAGAGTCTTTTGCAATGGAAGTCTATGGGACGGTTTCTAGGGTCCAAAAGTGGTTGCTAGGGCGTGGCCAGAAAGTTTAAAGGTGATCAGTCATTGGCAGTTTGATAGTCTGAGTTAAATGAGCCCAGTTAGAAGTCTGTGCGACATTCTGATGCGGAGTTATGAGGTCACAAAGTTTGATCCAATGTTACGTCTATGGGATTTTTCCGACGGTCCCGGGACGTTTTTCGGAAAACCGAAAGTCGGATCAGTCGGAAAGGATATAGCAACTCGAGTCAGAATAGTTCGGAGGTCTGACCCGAGTTTGATGGTCATAGCTTCAAAGGCCTAGGACGAGATAGAGTTTAATTTTTAGTCTCAGAAGAAGAAAATATAATAATAATATTAAGTTTAATAGGATAACAGTAGTCTGGCTTGCTACACAAGCCAGCCTAACTAGATTCTTAAAGTTTGAGAACAAACTTTGAGGCTGGCTTGTGAAAGCCTGACGGTAATAGTTTATTTAGTTTAAACAGTTTTAAAAAGTGTGAAAAGATAGATAGATAGATAGATAGATAGATAGATAGATAGATAGATAGATAGATAGATAGATAGATAGATAGATAGATAGAGAGATAGAGAGATAGATAGATAGATTAGCATGTTATTAGCATGATTTTAACGTGAAATAGCATGTTGTTAGCATGATTCTAGCATGAATTAGCATGTTACTAGCATGATTTTAGCATGAATTAGCATGTTGTTAGCATGATTTTAGCATAAATTAGCATGTTACTAGCATGATTCTAGCATGAATTAGCATGTTGTTCGCATGATTCTAGCATGAATTAGCATAATGTTAGCACGATTCTAGCATGAATTAGCATGTTACTAGCATGATCCTAGCATGAATTAGCATGTACCTAGCATGATTTTAACATGAATTAGCATGTTACTAGCATGATTTTAGCATGAATTAGCATGTTATTAGCATAATTCTAGCATGAATTAGCACGTTGTTAGCATGATTCTAGCATGAATTAGCATGTTACTAGCATGATTCTAGCATGAATTAGCATGTTACTAGCATGATTCTAGCATGATTTAGCATGTTGTTAGCATGCTTTTAGCATGAATTAGCATGTTACTAGCATGATTCTAGCATGAATTAGCATGTTGTTAGCATGATTTTAGCATGAATTAGCATGTTACTAGCATGATTTTAGCAATAATTAGCATGTTGTTAGCATGATTCTAACATGAATTAGCATGTTACTAGCATGATTCTAGCATGAATTAGCATGTTGTTAGCATGATTCTAGCATGAATTAGCATTTCACTAGCATGATTCTAGCATGAATTAGCATGTTGTTAGCATGATTCTAGCATGAATTAGCATGTTGTTAGCATGATTCTAGCATGAATTAGCATGTTGTTAGCATGATTCTAACATGAATTAGCATGTTACTAGCATGATTCTAGCATGAATTAGCATGTTGTTAGCATGATTCTAGCATGAATTAGCATGTTACTAGCATGATTCTAGCATGAATTAGCATGTTGTTAGCACGATGCTAGCATGAATTAGCATGATACTAGCATGATTCTAGCATTAATTAGCATGTTACTAGCATGAATCTAGCATGAATTAGCATGTTGTTAGCATGATTCTAGCATGGATTAGCATGTTACTAGCATGATTTTAGCATAAATTAGCATGATTCTAGCATGAATTAGCATGTTGTTAGCATGATTCTAGCATGAATTAGCATGTGACTAGCATGATTCTAGCATGAATTAGCATGTTGTTAGCATGATTCTAGCATGAATTAGCATGTTGTTAGCATGATTCTAACATGAATTAGCATGTTACTAGCATGATTCTAGCATGAATTAGCATGTTGTTAGCATGATTCTAGCATGAATTAGCATGTTACTAGCATGATTCTAGCATGAATTAGCATGTTGTTAGCACGATGCTAGCATGAATTAGCATGATACTAGCATGATTCTAGCATTAATTAGCATGTTACTAGCATGAATCTAGCATGAATTAGCATGTTGTTAGCATGATTCTAGCATGGATTAGCATGTTACTAGCATGATTTTAGCATAAATTAGCATGATTCTAGCATGAATTAGCATGTTGTTAGCATGATTCTAGCATGAATTAGCATGTGACTAGCATGATTCTAGCATGAATTAGCATGTGACTAGCATGATTCTAGCATGAATTAGCATGTAACTAGCATGATTCTAGCATGAATTAGCATGTTGTTAGCATGATGGATAGATAGATAGATAGATAGATAGATAAATAGATAGATAGATAGATAGATAGATAGATAGATAGATAGATAGATAGATAGATAGATAGATGTAGATAGATAGATAGATAGATAGATAGATAGATAGATAGGTAGAGGTAGATAGATAGATAGATAGATAGATAGATAGATAGATAGATAGATAGATAGATAGATAGATAGATAGATAGATAGATAGATAGATAGATAGATACAGACAGACAGACAGACAGACAGACAGACAGATAGATAGATAGGTAAAGGTAGATAGATAGATAGATAGATAGATAGATAGATAGATAGATAGATAGATAGATAGATAGATAGATAGATAGATAGATAGACAGAAAGATAGATAGATAGATAGATAGTTAGAGATAGATAGATAGATAGATAGATAGATAGATAGATAGATAGATAGATAGATAGATAGATAGATAGATAGATAGATAGATGGTGTAAGAGCATGAGTCAAACAAGCCAACCCCCGCCTCTCTACGATGTTCTGATGCTGAGATATAGCTGGTGCCATATCGTTGCTAGGTTAGTCTGTTTTGTTGCTATGGAGTTGATTGACAGCTTAGACTGATGATGTATCAAAGCTTCTTGCCAGTATGAACAGTTAAACACAACCCCCATGTCTCTATCACACTGCAGCATGACAATATCAGTCTGAACCTCTTTAATTGCAGTCTATGGGACAGTTGCTAGGGTGCAGTATCTGGTTGTTAGGGCGTGGCTAGAAAGTTAAAAGGCCATCGGCGATTGGCTGCTGGCTAGACTGAGTTAAATGAGCTCAGCCGTTAGTCTGTAGGACAGTCAGATGCAAAGTTATGAGCTCACAAAGTTTGATCCAATGTAAAGTCAATGAGAGTCTTTTGCAATGGAAGTCTATGGGACGGTTTCTAGGGTCCAAAAGTGGTTGCTAGGGCGTGGCCAGAAAGTTTAAAGGTGATCAGTCATTGGCAGTTTGATAGTCTGAGTTAAATGAGCCCAGTTAGAAGTCTGTGTGACATTCTGATGCGGAGTTATGAGGTCACAAAGTTTGA
>NC_133177.1:6760000-6767500 GCF_049306965.1 Danio rerio
TAGATAGATTACCATGGTATTAGCATGATTCTAACGTGAATTAGCATGTTGTTAGCATGATTCTAGCGTGAATTACCATGTTGTTAGCATGTTTTTAGCATGAATTAGCATGTTGTTAGCATGATTCTAGCATAAATTAGCATGTTGCTAGCATGATTCTAGCATGAATTAGCATGTTGTTAGCATGATTCTAGCATGAATTAGCATGTTGTTAGCATGATTCTAGCATGATTTAGCATGTTGTTAGCATGATTTAGCATGTTGTTAGCATAATTCTAGCATGAATTAGCATGTTACTAGCATGATTCTAGTATGAATTAGCATGTTACTAGCATGATTCTAGCATGATATAGCATGTTACTAGCATGATTCTAGCATGAATTAGCATGTACCTAGCATGATTTTAACATGAATTAGCATGTTACTAGCATGATTTTAGCATAAATTAGCATGATTCTAGCATGAATTAGCAGGTTGTTAGCATGATTCTAGCATGAATTAGCATGTTACTAGCATGATTCTAGCATGAATTATCATGTTGTTACCATGATTCTAGCATGAATTAGTATGTTACTAGCATGATTCTAGCATGAATTAGCATGTTACTGACATGATTCTAGCATAAATTAGCATGTTGTTAGCACGATTTTAGCATGAATTAGCATTTGACTAGCATGATTCTAGCATGAATTAGCGTGTGACTAGCATGATTCTAGCATGAATTAGCATGTTGTTAGCATGATTCTAGCATGAATTAGCATGTTACTAGCATGATTCTAGCATGAATTAGCATGTTGTTAGCATGATTCTAACATGAATTAGCATGCTACTAGCATGATTCTAACATGAATTAGCATGTTGTTAGCATGATTCTAGCATGAATTAGCATGTGACTAGCATGATTCTAGCATGAATTAGCATGTTGTTAGCATGATTCTAGTATGAATTAGCATGTGACTGGCATGATTCTAGCATGAATTAGCATGTGACTAGCATGATTCTAGCATAAATTAGCATGTAACTAGCATGATTCTAGCATGAATTAGCATGTGACTAGCATGATTCTAGCATGAATTAGCATGTAACTAGCATGATTCTAGCATGAATTAGCATGTTGTTAGCATGATGGATAGATAGATAGAGGTAGATAGATAGATAGATAGATAGATAGATAGATAGATAGATAGATAGATAGATAGATAGATAGATAGATAGTTAGAGATAGATAAATAGATAGATAGATAGATAGATAGATAGATAGATAGATAGATAGATAGATAGATAGATAGATAGATAGATAGATAGATAGATAGATAGATAGTTAGAGATAGATAGATAGATAGATAGATAGATAGATAGATAGATAGATAGATAGATAGATAGATAGATAGATAGATAGATAGATAGATAGTTAGAGATAGATAAATAGATAGATAGATAGATAGATAGATAGATAGATAGGTAGAGGTAGATAGATAGATAGATAGATAGATAGATAGATAGATAGATAGATAGATAGATAGATAGATAGATAGATAGATAGATGGTGTGCGAGCCTGATTCAAACAAGCCAACCCCCGCCTCTCTACGATGTTCTGATGCTGAGATATAGCTGCTATTATATCGTTGCTAGGTTAGTCTGTTTTGTTGCTATGGAGTTGACTGACAGCTTAGACTGATGATGTATCAAAGCTTCTTGCCCGTATGAACAGTTAAACACAACCCCCATGTCTCTATCACACTGCAGCATGACAATATCAGTCTGAACCTCTTTAATGGCAGTCTATGGGACAGTTGCTAGGGTGCAGTATCTGGTTGTTAGGGTGTGGCTAGAAAGTTAAAAGGCCATCAGTGATTGGCTGCTGGCTAGACTGAGTTAAATGAGCTCAATCATTAGTCTGTAGGACAGTCTGATGCAGAGTTATGGGTTCACAAAGTTTGATCCCATGTAAAGTCAATGAGAGTATTTTGCAATGGAAGTCTATGGGACGGTTTCTAGGGTCCAAAAGTGGTTGCTAGGGCGTGGCCAGAAAGTTTAAAGGTGGTCAGTCATTGGCAGTTTGATAGTCTGAGTTAAATGAGCCCAGTTAGAAGTCTGTGTGACATTCTGATGCGGAGTTATGAGGTCACAAAGTTTGATCCAATGTTATGTCTATGGGATTTTTCCGACGGTCCCGGGACGTTTTTCGGAAAACCGAAAGTCGGATCAGTCGGAAAGGATATAGCAACTCGAGTCAGAATAGTTCGGAGGTCTGACCCGAGTTTGATGGTCATAGCTTGAAAGGCCTAGGACGAGATAGAGTTTAATTTTTAGTCTCAGAAGAAGAATAATAATATTAACTAGATTATTAAAGTTCGTCGAGACAAACTTTAGGCTGGCTTGAGAAAGTCTGTTAGAAATAGTTTGTTTAATTTAAACAGTTTTAAAAAGTATGAAACAATGATGATAGATAGATAGATAGATAGATAGATAGATAGATAGATAGATAGATAGATAGATAGATAGATAGATAGATAGATAGATAGATAGATAGATAGATAGATAAAAACAGTTTATAGATAGATAGATAGATAGATAGATAGATAGATAGATAGATAGATAGATAGATAGATAGATAGATAGATAGATAGATAGATAGATAGATAGATAGATAAAAACAGTTTATAGATAGATAGATAGATAGATAGATAGATAGATAGATAGATAGATAGATAGAAAGATAGATAGATAGATAGATAGATAGATAGATAGATAGATAGATAGATAGATAGATAGATAAAAACAGTTTATAGATAGATAGATAGATAGATAGATAGATAGATAGATAGATAGATAGATAGATAGATAAAAACAGTTTATAGATAGATAGATATATAGATAGATAGATAGATAGATAGATCGATAGATAGATAGATAGATAGATAGATAGATAGATAGATAGATGATAGATAGATTAAAGCAGTTGATAGATAGATGGATGGATGGATGGATGGATGGACGGACGGACGGACGGACGGACGGACGGACGGACGGACGGACGGACGGACGGACGGACGGACGGACAGACAGATAGATAGATAAAAACAGTTTATAGATAGATAGATAGATAGATAGATAGATAGATAGATAGATAGATAGATAGATAGATAGATAGATAGATAGATAGATTAAAGCAGTTTATAGATAGATAGATAGATAGATAGATAGATAGATAGATAGATAGATAGATAGATAGATAGATAGATAGATAGATAGATAGATAGATAAAGATAGATAAAGGATAGATAGCTTTGAGGTCACAAAGTTAGATCTATTGTTAAGTCAATGACAGTCTTTTGCAATAAAAGTCTATGGGGCAGTTGTTGCTAGGGTGCAGTATCTGGTAGTTAGGGTGTGGCTAGAAAGTTTAAAGCTCATCAGTTATTGGCAGTTTGGTAGTCTGAGTTAAATGAGCTTAGCTATTAGTCTGTAAGACAGTCTAATGCAGAGTTATGAGCTCACAAAGTTTGATCCCATGTTAAGTCAATGAGAGTCTTTTGAATGGAAGTCTATGGGACAGTTTCTAGGGTCCAAAAGTGGTTGCTAGGGCGTGGCCAGAAAGTTAAAACCTCATCAGTTATTGGCAGTTAGGTAGTCTGAGTTAAATGAGCCCAGTTAGAAGTCTGTATGACAGTCTGATGCAGAGTTATGAGGTCACAAAGTTTGGTCCAATGTTAAGTCTATGGGATTTTTCCGACGGTCCCGGGACGTTTTTCGGAAAATCGAAAGTCGGATCAGTCGGAAAAGATATGGCATACCGAGTCAGAATAGTTTGGAGGTCTGATGTGAGTTTGGTGGTCATAGCTCGAAAGCTCTAGGAGGAGATAGATTTTGAATTTTAGTCTCAGAAGAAGAAGAAGAATAATATATAAAAAAAATAATAAGTTTAAATAGGATTTCAGTAGTCTGGCTTGTTTCTCAAGCCAGCCTAACTAGATTCTTAAAGTTTGAGAACAAACTTTGAGGCTGGCTTGTGAAAGCCTGACGGTAATAGTTAATTTAATTTAAACAGTTTTTAAAAGTATGAAAAGATTGATAGATAGATAGATAGATAGATAGATAGATAGATAGATAGATAGATAGATAGATAGATAGATAGATAGATAGATAGATAGATTAGCATGGTATTAGCATGATTCTAACGTGAATTAGCATGTTGTTAGCATGATTCTAGCGTGAATTACCAAGTTGTTAGCATGATTTTAGCATGAATTAGCATGTTGTTAGCATGATTCTAGCATAAATTAGCATGTTGCTAGCACAATTATAGCATGAATTAGCATGTTACTAGCATGATTTTAGCATAAATTAGAATATTGTTAGCATGATTTTAGCATGAATTAGCATGTTGTTAGCATGATTCTAGCATGAATTGGCATGTTACTAGCATGATTCTAGCATGAATTAGCATGTTACTAGCACGTTTCTAGCATGAATTAGCATGTTGTTAGCACGATTCTAGCATGAATTAGCATGTTGTTAGCACGATTCTAGCATGAATTACCATGTTACTAGCACGATTCTAGCATGAATTAGCATGTTACTAGCATGATTCTAGCATGAATTAGCATGTTGTTAGCACGATTATAGCATGAATTAGTATGTTACTAGCATGATTCTAGCATGAATTAGCATGTTACTAGCACGATTCTAGCATGAATTAGCATGTTGTTAGCACGATTCTAGCATGAATTAGCATGTTACTAGCATGATTCTAGCATGAATTAGCATGTTGTTAGCATGATTCTAGCATAAATTAGCATGTTGCTAGCATAATTCTAGCATGAATTAGCATGTTACTAGCATGATTTTAGCATGAATTAGCATGTTGTTAGCATGATTCTAGCATGAATTGGCATGTTACTAGCATGATTCTAGCATGAATTAGCATGTTACTAGCACGTTTCTAGCATGAATTAGCATGTTGTTAGCACGATTCTAGCATAAATTAGCATGTTGTTAGCACGATTCTAGCATGAATTAGCATGTGACTAGCACGATTCTAGCATGAATTAGCATGTTACTAGCATGATTCTAGCATGATATAGCATGTTGTTAGCACGATTCTAACATGAATTAGTATGTTACTAGCATGATTCTAGCATGAATTAGCATGTTACTAGCATGATTCTAGCATGAATTAGCATGTTACAAGCATAATTTTAGCATTAATTAGCATGATTCTAGCATGAATTAGCATGTTGTTAGCATGATTCTAGCATGATTTAGCATGTTACTAGCATGATTCTAGCATGAATTAGCATGTTACTAGCATGATTCTAGCATGAATTAGCATGTAACTAGCATGATTCTAGCATAAATTAGCATGGTGTTAGCACGATTCTAGCATGAATTAGCATGTTACTAGCATTATTCTAGCATGAATTAGCATGTTACTAGCACGATTCTATCATGAATTAGCATGTTGTTAGCATGATTCTAGCATGAATTAGCATGTGAATAGCATGATTCTAGCATGAATTAGCATGTTGTTAGCATGATTCTAGCATGAATTAGCATGTGACTAGCATGATTCTAGCATGAATTAGCATGTGACTAGCATGATTCTAGCCTGAATTAGCATGTTGTTAGCATGATTCTAGTATAAATAGCATGTGACTAGCATGATTCTAGCATGAATTAGCATGTGACTAGCATGATTTTAGCATGAATTAGCATGTTACTAGCATGATTCTAGCATAAATTAGCATGTTTTTAGCATGATTCTAGCATGAATTAGCATGCTACTAGCATGATTCTAGCATAAATTAGCATGTTACTAGCATGATTCTAGCACAAATTAGCATGTTACTAGCATGATTCTAGCATGAATTAGCATGTTGTTAGCATGATTCTAGCATGAATTAGCATGTTACTAGCATGATTCTAGCATGAATTAGCATGTTGTTAGCATGATTCTAACATCAATTAGCATGTTACTGGCATGATTCTAGCATGAATTAGCATGTGAATAGCATGATTCTAGCATGAATTAGCATGTTGTTAGCATGATTCTAGTATAAATTAGCATGTGACTAGCATGATTCTAGCATGAATTAGCATGTGACTAGCATGATTCTAGCCTGAATTAGCATGTTGTTAGCATGATTCTAGTATAAATTAGCATGTGACTAGCATGATTCTAGCATGAATTAGCATGTGACTAGCATGATTCTAGCATGAATTAGCATGTAACTAGCATGTTTCTAGCATGAATTAGCATATTGTTAGCATGATAGATAGATAGATAGATAGATAGATAGATAGATAGATAGATAGATAGATAGATAGATAGATAGATAGATAGATAGATAGATAGATAGATAGATAGATAGATAGAGACAGACAGACAGACAGACAGACAGACAGATAGATAGATAGATAGATAGATAGATAGATAGATAGATAGATAGAGGTAGATAGATAGATAGATAGATAGATAGATAGATAGATAGATAGATAGATAGATAGATAGATAGATAGATAGAAAGATGTAGATAGATAGATAGATAGATAGATAGATAGATAGATAGATAGATAGATAGATAGATAGATAGATAGATAGAAAGATGTAGATAGATAGATAGATAGATAGATAGATAGATAGATAGATAGATAGATAGATAGATAGATAGATAGATAGATAGAAAGATGTAGATAGATAGATAGATAGATAGATAGATAGATAGATAGATAGATAGATAGATAGATAGATAGATAGTGTGCGAGCATGAGTCAAACAAGCCAACCCCCGCCTCTCTACGATGTTCTGATGCTGAGATATAGCTGGTGTCATATCGTTGCTAGGTTAGTCTGTTTTGTTGCTATGGAGTTGATTGACAGCTTAGACTGATGATGTATACAAGCTTCTTGCCAGTATGAACAGTTAAAAACAATCCCCATGTCTCTATCACAATGCAGCATGACAATATCAGTCTGAACCTATTTAATGGCAGTCTATGGGACAGTTGCTAGGGTGCAGTATCTGGTTGTTAGGGTGTGGCTAGAAAGTTAAAAGGCCATCAGTGATTGGCTGCTGGCTAGACTGAGTTAAATGAGCTCAGCCATTAGTCTGTAGGACAGTCTGATGCAGAGTTATGAGCTCACAAAGTTTGATCCCATGTAAAGTCAATGAGAGTATTTTGCAATGGAAGTCTATGGGACGGTTTCTAGGGTCCAAAAGTGGTTGCTAGGGCGTGGCCAGAAAGTTTAAAGGTGGTCAGTCATTGGCAGTTTGATAGTCTGAGTTAAATGAGCCCAGTTAGAAGTCTGTGTGACATTCTGATGCGGAGTTATGAGGTCACAAAGTTTGATCCAATGTTACGTCTATGGGATTTTTCCGACGGTCCCGGGACGTTTTTCGGAAAACCGAAAGTCGGATCAGTCGGAAAAGATATAGCAACTCGAGTCAGAATAGTTCGGAGGTCTGACCCGAGTTTGATGGTCATAGCTTGAAAGGC
>NC_133177.1:6775000-6880000 GCF_049306965.1 Danio rerio
CATGAATTAGCATGTTCTTAGCATGATTCTAGCATGATATAGCATGTTACTAGCATGATTCTAGCATGAATTAGCATGTTACTAGCATGATTCTAGCATGAATTAGCATGTTCTTAGCATGAATTAGCATGTTACTAGCCTGATTCTAGCATGAATTAGCATGTTGTTAGCATGATTCTAACAAGAATTAGCATGTTACTAGCATGATTCTAGCAGGAATTAGCATGTTGTTAGCATGATTCTAGCATGAATTAGCATTTGACTAGCATGATTCTAGCATGAATTAGCATGTGACTAGCATGATTCTAGCATGAATTAGCATGTTGTTAGCATGATTCTAGCATGAATTAGCATTTGACTAGCATGATTCTAGCATGAATTAGCATGTGACTAGCATGATTTTAGCATGATATAGCATGTTGTTAGCATGATTCTAGCATGAATTAGCATGTTACTAGCATGATTCTAGCATGAATTAGCATGTTGTTAGCATGATTCTAACATGAATTAGCATGTTACTAGCATGATTCTAGCATGAATTAGCATGTTGTTAGCATGATTCTAGTATGAATTAGCATGTGACTAGCATGATTCTAGCATAAATTAGCATGTGACTAGCATGATTCTAGCTTGAATTAGCATGTAACTAGCATGATTCTAGCATGAATTAGCATGTTCTTAGCATGATGGATAGATAGACAGACAGACAGACAGACAGACAGACAGACAGACAGACAGACAGACAGACAGATAGATAGATAGATAGATAGATAGATAGATAGATAGATAGATAGATAGATAGATAGATAGATGGTGTAAGAGCATAAGTCAAACAAGCCAACCCCCGCCTCTCTACGATGTTCTGATGCTGAGATATAGCTGGTGCCATATCGTTGCTAGGTTACTCTGTTTTGTTGCTATGGAGTTGATTGACAGCTTAGACTGATGATGTATCAAAGCTTCTTGCCAGTATGAACAGTTAAAACAACCCCCATGTCTCTATCACACTGCAGCATGACAATATCAGTCTGAACCTCTTTAATGGCAGTCTATGGGACAGTTGCTAGGGTGCAGTATCTGGTTGTTAGGGTGTGGCTAAAAAGTTAAAAGGCCATCAGTGATTGGCTGCTGGCTAGACTGAGTTAAATGAGCTCAATCATTAGTCTGTAGGACAGTCTGATGCAGAGTTATGAGCTCACAAAGTTTGATCCCATGTAAAGTCAATGAGAGTCTTTTGCAATGGAAGTCTATGGGACGGTTTCTAGGGTCCAAAAGTGGTTGGTAGGGCGTGGCCAGAAAGTTTAAAGGTGATCAGTCATTGGCAGATTGATAGTCTGAGTTAAATGAGCCCAGTTAGAAGTCTGTGTGACATTCTGATGCGGAGTTATTAGGTCACAAAGTTTGATCCAATGTTACGTCTATGGGATTTTTCCGACGGTCCCGGGACGTTTTTCGGGAAACCGAAAGTCGGATCAGTCGGAAAGGATATAGCAACTCGAGTCAGAATAGTTCGGAGGTCTGACCCGAGTTTGATGGTCATAGCTTGAAAGGCCTAGGACGAGATAGAGTTTAATTTTTAGTCTCAGAAGAAGAATAATAAAAATAATAATAAGTTTAATAGGATAACAGTAGTCTGGCTTGCTACACAAGCCAGCCTAATAATAATAAGTTTAATAGGATAACAGTAGTCTGGCTTGCTACACAAGCCAGCCTAATAAGTTTAAATAGGATAACAGTAGGTTGGCTTTGACAAGCCAGCCTAATAATAAGTTTAAATAGGATAACAGTAGGTTGGCTTTGACAAGCCAGCCTAATAAGTTTAGAAAGGATAACAGTAGTCTGGCTTTGACAAGCCAGCCTAATTATCATTAACATGACTATCAAAGTACGGCATCGTACAGTCAATTAAATGATGTCAATGTTGTTTTCAAGTCATATTTGCATGCCATTTTAGACTGAATATTCAAAGTAACATTGTAAAAAATATAGTAATCATGTCACAAATTGTATCACTGTTCAAAAATGAAGGAATGGGCGCCAACTGTACCTCAATAGTGATACTGAGATAAAGTTGGATTTGCATTCGCACATTAGGACTTTCTTCTTGATAATATAATTTTAGAAAAGTATTATTTGGGAATTCTAAATAGGGAAATCCTATTCTCTCTTAAGACTCCTAAAATGCAACATTGTTCACCGTGAATTAAATAGTGCTAATGTTGTTTTAAAATTACAATTACATGCTATTTCAGACTGAATATTCAAAGTAGCGAGGTAAACAACATAGAGAGCATGACACAAGTGGTGTCACTGTTAAAAAAATTAATGAATGTGCGGATATAAAACCAACTTTACCTCAATTAAACAACATAGGGACCATGTCACATGTTGTGTCTGTTCAGAAATGAATGAATGAATGTGCGAATATAACACCAACTTTACATCAATAGTGGTATTGAGGTAAAGTTACGTTTAAATTTGCACATTTGGACTTGGGCTTTCTCATTAATATAATTTTAGACAATTATTTTTTTGCAAATTCTAAATAGGGAAACCATATTACACTGATTAAAATAATATGACTATCAAAGTATGACATTGTTCAGTCAATTAAATGGTGCTAAGTGTTGTTTTGAAGTCATAAAGTTACTTGTATACTTTCAGATGAAATATTCAAAGTAGCATGGTAAACTGTATAAGGATCGTGTCACAATTGTCACTTTTCATTATAGGGACCGAACGAATGTGCAAACTTAAAACCAACTTTACCTCAGTTAAGAGATTGGCTAGTTTTGATTTATCGTTGGCTTGTTCTCGACGCAGACATCATAGACACGAAGACAATGAAAGAAACCACTAAAGGAAATGTGACATGACTGATGCCATCAAGGAGTGTGGCACCACAGAAAATCCATAACACAACTATAATACAAAAATATTATAATGAAAAAAACACATTGAGCTGAAAACTAAAATGTAACGCTAGCGTTAACTTTAAATCTAATTAAAACACAACATGCAAAGTAAACTACTTGACATCATCAAAGGCGAGTTGGCATAATTAAATAAGCACAACGGATTATGTAAAGAATAATTAAAGAATAAATCATTGTTTGGGTTTTTGATTGTGTCACATTGAAATTCGTGCTAAAATGTGCTAAGCGGGTCAGACTTTCAATGCTGAAGTCAATAGGTCGTCAATACCACTATACTTATGTAAAAGCACTCATGCAGAACATTAATGTATGTATGGCTTTTATATACACAGATGTCAGAAAATAAGTGAGGAAAGTGAAAGAGGCGTCACATACCAACTCTACGCTGCTCCTCGCGCGCTTTCCGCTTCGACAGCTCGGGGAAGGCGGCCGGGGGCGTCGTCACTTCCGGTTTGCGTCTGCCAATCAGGTAACTCGTAGCCCTCCAATAAAACTCCCTAACTTTCATGAACTGGCACCAGTGTTGCCAACTTAGCAATTTTGTTGTTAGATTTAGCAACTTTTCATACTACCTTCGCAACTTTTCTACCTCTACAAACATTTCAAATTGGTATTGAGTTAGAATGCTGTTTTTGTGAAAGCTTTAATGAAACAATTTCACATTTAGTTTGGTCTTGCCAATATCCTCAACCTTTTCTTGCATTAATGTTGAAGCTTTAATTGCGCATAATATTTTAAATCATTTTCCTTATCTTATAAACATGTGATTTTGGGTTATGTAAAGCATCGCTCTTAAAATATGCAGATTTTATTATAAACTTTATTTTATAAATGTCACATACATAAATCCAAGTTTGCCAAAAGCAAACCTCTCTTCATGGTGCTAAAAAAAGAGTTTCAAATGTATATAAAACTGATTTCCAAGTCTAAAAATAGAAAAGCAATTAAAACAATTAATACATGCTCATCCTTTAACATTTATACATAAAAATGTCTGTATATATGCATTTCCTGTAGAAAAAGTGCATTAATAACTCTTGTTAATAACTAAAATTGGAAAATGTGCGTAATATATTTGTGTGTAATTTGATAATTATGTACCCTCTCCTGTTTTTTTCTTCTCTTCTTCTTTTAATTCCTTTTTTTCTCACGTATTTTATTCTTGTTAAAAAATGTAAAGTTATTTTATTATGCAAGAAAACTGCACATGCCGGTTCTGGTTTAAAAAAAAACAAAACCAAGCAACTTTTTTTTTTTTTTTTTTTTACAAAAAGCAACAAATTTTGCGATTTTTAACATTGATTTGGCTACTTTTAGCAATTTTTAACAAGTGACTCAAATGAGCAGTGGCTGCAGGCTCACTCAGTGGAGTGAATTGCTAGCTCAGACCGTTTTTCATAAATGTTAATTTACTGATATTTGTTAACATGTATAATTTTTGGTAATCCAGGTAGCAATCAATTCCAATAGGGCTGTAATTGTTGTCACTTTCACAACTGTAACCCCTCCCCCACGCCACCCTCCAAAGTAGCTCAAAGTACAACAGCAAATGTCATATTTTGACTGTTAGTCCGTTTTGAAGTGCCTGCCCCCCCACCCCCCAGCCCCCTCCAAAAAACACCACTAGATGACGCCACTGACCACATATTATATTACAAATGTGATAATGCAATGTGAAGTTTGTTTGTTTGCTTTATTTATAGAGCACATTTAAAAACAGCAGGTGTTGACCAAAGTGTTTACAAAACGACCAGCATACAAAATCTATACCTATATATAAAAATTTTGCAAAATATATAAAACAGATTAAAATTAAATTAATTACCATCAAAGGCAAGAGACAGAAGGTGATTTTTTAGATGAGACTTAAAAGCACCAAGTGAAGAACATGACCGGATCTGTAAAGGCAGACCATTCCACAGTCGGGGGGCTGCAGCAGAAAAAGCCCTGTCACCTCTGACAACTAGCTGAAATGTGTTTTCAGACCTGATTGGCCTCAATGAAGTGTGCCAGTGAAGAAGCTCAGAAATGTAAGTCGGTGCCAGACCATTCAAACTTTTAAAAACTAGAAGCATTAACTTATATTGAATTCTAAATTGGACTGGGAGCCAGTGAAGAGACAATAAAACTGGTGAGATACTAGAAAATTCTTCAGTCTTCAAAAAGTCTTCATATTGGCTCGTTCATAATAAAGTTTTTTATAACATGATAAGCACTGTTTTAAACAAAAATGACGTGGAGCCTTTAGTAACAAGTAAGATCAGCCAGGGAAGCAGTGGCGCAGTAGGTAGTGCTGTCGCCTCACAGCAAGAAGGTCGCTGGGTTGCTGATTCGAGCCTCGGCTCAGTTGGCGTTTCTGTGTGGAGTTTGCTTGTTCTCCCTGCGTTCACGTGGGTTTTTTCCGGGTGCTCCGGTTTCCCCCACAGTCCAAAGACATGTGGTACAGGTGAATTGGGTATAGGCTAAATTATCCATAGTGTATGAATGTGTGTGTGAATGTTTCCCAGAGATGGGTTGCGGCTGGAAGGGCATCCACTGCGTAAAAACTTGCTGGATAAGTTGGCGGTTCATTCCGCTGTGGCGACCCCAGATTAATAAAGGGACTAGGCCGACAAGAAAATGAGATGAACATCAGCCAGTTCCTTCCATGAGGAAAATGAACCATTTGCAGTAATCAAACTTAAAAATGCTTTTTTTGTAGCAAAACCATAGTAACTATAAAATGAACCATGGTTTTACTACGACAATACTACAGTAATGACAAAAATAACTATCATTTTACTGTGCCCTTTGAAGTAAAGCCATAGTGACTATAAAATGAAGCATAGTTTTACTTTTTTCATTATTTTTATTATTTTACATCCAGATCTGGAGCTGAAGTTTGAAACAGTTCCTGGCTGTGTTCTGTTCCCACTTATCCCCCCTATGCCCTATTCATTTAGAACATTTTAACATTCAAAGTTGGAATTATTAAAAATAAAAAAAAAGCATTAAAGTCATCTCTCTTAGGTGTAATTTGCTTTCAAACTATTTTTACATGTAATGGTAGTAATGGTACTTTTAGGTATACTTTTTCAGTACTCTTTCCACCACCGAATATAGGAAATATTGTGAGAAATTCCTCGCTCTGTTAAACCTAATTTTGGGAAATATTGCATAGGAGAGCTAGTAACTTTGACTTCAACTGTATGTGTGTATATACGCACAGTGCTCAGCATATATAAGTAACAGAAGGTGTCAGTGCTGAGCTGTTCTGTGGCTCCTCAGGTGTATCTGCTGAAGCCGGCCTGCTGCCCCGAGTCATTGAGCAGCCTCATGCTCAACTGCTGGAGGAAAAGCGCTGAAGAGAAACCCTCCTTCCTGGAAATCCATAGCACACTGACTGAGCAACATGACTAACTGCACACTCATATACAGAACAGCTCTTACACACATTCAGCTCTGCCAGTGCTGTAAGAGACGCCCTGTTAAATCTAATAGCCATAGCCTTCTTTTTTAGTATAGATTATAGTTTTATTAGTATGTACAGTGCTCAGCATATATAAGTACACCCCTCACAAATCTATCTTTTAAATTAATATTTTTAATAGGAAGCTATATAATATTATATTTGTTTATACAGTTGAAGTCAGAATTATTAGCCCCCTGAATTATTGGCGCCCCTGTTTATTTTTTTCCTTAATTTCTGTTTAACGGAGAGATTTTTTCAACACATTTCTAATCATAAAAGTTTAATAACTGATCTCTAATAACTGATTTATTTTATCTTTGTCATGATGACAGTAAATAATATTTGACTAGACATTTTTCACTTCTATACAGCTTAAAGTGACATTTAAAGGCTGAACTAGGTTAATTAGGTTAACTAGGCAGGTTAGGGTAATTTGGCAAGTCATTGTATAATGATGGTTTGTTCTGTAGACAATCGAAAAACAAATAGCTTAAAGGGGCTAATAATTTTGTCCTTAAAATGGTGTTTAAAAAAATGAAAATTGCTTTTATTCTAGCCGAAATAAAACAAATAAGACCTTCTCCAGAAGAAAAAATATTATCAGACATACTGTGAAAATTTCCTTGCTCTGTTAAACATCATGTGGGAAAATATAAAAAAAAAGAAAAAAAATTTCAAAGGGGGGCTAATAATTCTGAATTCATCTGTATATTAGATTAGTCAGTATTGAAGCCAAATCTGGAGCTTATTTAACCGTTAACTTATGATAAAGGTCTAAAAACGAGCACACCCAAATTTATATGTTAAAATAAATATAAATACAAATATTAAAAAAAGAGGAAAAATCAAGAGAAAAAGAAATAGAAAACATTTAGTTGAATTTTTGCAGGATGTAATTTTATTTCGTAAATCAAAGGCGGCAACACCAAGGCTCCAAAAATACAAATTTATTAAATTAAAAAGGCTGACACAGAGCGTGTAACGTTTCGAGCCGCCGGCTCTTCATCAGACAATGATTTTGATTGCGGCTCAAAACGTTACACGCTCTGTGTCAGCCTTTTTAATTTAATAAATTTGTATTTTTGGAGCCTTGGTGTTGCCTTTGATTTACATTTAATTTGCACTTTTTGCGGTTTTGGCTGAGCACCCAATTAAGAGAGATGGGCATGCTTTTGTACAGTTTTTTCATTGTAATTTTATTTTGCAATATTTTGCTTGAATTTAATTATATTATCTTTCAATTTCTAAATATGTTTGGTGACTAAAATATTATTTTAATAAATATATCTGTTTAATAAATCTGTTTTGTTTAAATGCACCAAAATACATTGCCTATACACATCCTTTAGAAACAGATTAAAATATTCATTTTCAAAATTGGGTGTACTCAATTATGCTGAGCACTGTATGTACTGTATACCTAAATTCAAATTTTCAATGAATCTTTATTTCTACAGCGCTATAACGTGTCAGAGCAGCCTAACGTAGATGAAGTGAATCTAGTGAAGATCTAGTGACTTGAAACTGCTTCAGTCCAGTTTTCACAGCTGAAGTGAAATGTCACTGAGATTAAATATTTGAGTTGTGATACTGCAAGTTTCACTGTGGTGACATTTTGAGTGAAAACTGAAAATTCTGTCATCAGTTACTTCACCCTTTACAGTATTTCTCACGAACATGATTGAGTTTCTTTTTTCTGCTACACACAAAAGAAGATTTAAAAAAAATGCTGGAAACCTGTAACCATTGAGATTTATAGTATTTGATTTTCTTACTATGGAAGTGGTTACAGATTTCTAACATTTTTCAAAATGTGGCCCAGTGGGTAGCACTGTCGCCTCACAGCAAGAAAGTCACTGGTTCGAGTCCCGGCTGGGTCAGTTGGCATTTCTGTGTGGAGTTTGCATGTTCTCTCCTTGTTGCCGTGCGTTTCCTCCGGGTGCTCTGGTTTCCCCCAGAGGAATTCCAGGAGCTTTCTGGGAGACAGAACAATACGGGAGATGGGTCTGCAATGCGGAAGACTCCCGGGAAAAACGGGAGTGTTGGAAGGTATGCCGTAGTGCAGGGGTTCCCAAACTTTTCAGCCTGCGACCCCTAAAATAACAATGTCAGTGACTCGCGACCCCCATTTTTCAAAGTGGTTATACTGTAAATATATAAACGTTGCAGACACAACTATAGGCCCATATAAACATGAGCATACTGTCAACACATAAATGCAACATATAATGTTTTTTTTTAAGTCATTTATTAATTTAATTAAATTTTAATATAAAAATGAAAAGCTGATGGCTGATTTTTGTTTGTATGTTGTTGTTTCTTTAACGCAACTATTAATCTTCTGTGGGTTAAGAATAAAATATGACAATACAAATAGTTGAATAAAATTTATTTAAATTTTGGAAATCACCAAGCGACCCCTTGTCATTGTCCTGCGACCCCCCAGGGGGTCCCGACCCCCACTTTGAGAACCACTGCCGTAGTGTATGAGTGTGTATGAATGAGAGTGTATGGGTGTTTCCCAGTACTGGGTTGCGGCTGAATAAGCATCTGCTGCATAAAACGTATGATGGAATAGTTGGCAGTTCATTCCGCTGTGGCGACCTCTGAAACAGAGACTAAGCCAAAGGAAAATGAATGAATGTCCATTTTGAGCCTCACAACTTTCAGACATCCAGCGCTCTAACATTGAAAAGACAAAAAGGAAACGGTGATGAACATATCTAAATGGACCACACACATGCTGGATAAGTTGGTGGTTCATTCCACTGTGGCGACCCCTGATGAATAAATTAACTAACCCAAAGGAAAATTAATGAATGAATAATATTGTCAATAGAGGAAAGATATTTTCTCCAAATTCCAACACAATCTCACGGCAATTCGTAACTTTTTAATTTAGTGGCTAATTCGTACATATTCGCACGATCTAATTCGTACATTTTAGTACGATTTGCGTATCCCCCAATGACGGTTGGGTTTAGGGGTGGGGTTAGGTGCCACGCCTCCTTTTTGAAATCGTACATTTTCTTACGACTGAACTCGTACGAATTCGTACGAATTAGCCACTAAACTGCCAAAACGTAAAATACTTACGTTTTCTCGTGAGATCAGGCTGCCTAATTCTTACGTATGTGTTGTGACAGAATGATGTTAACTGGGAAAACTATTTTATACAAAGATACTTCCTAGGATGAACTTATATGCACGAAACAATGTTTAATTTACTCACCCTCAAGTTGTTCCAAACCCTTGTGAGTTTCTCTATGTAACCACTCCGGTCCTACAACACCCAACCCGTTCTGAGCTGGGATCGAACCGGCAACCTTCCACAAGGGAGTTGGTTACTCTAAAAAGGAGGCTAAAGACCATTGCCTCTGGATCACCTTAAGAGGTCAGAGAAGCAAGGTTTACCTGTCCTACACAACACAACCCGCTCTGAGCTGGGATCGAACTGGTGACCTTCCACATGGGAATCAGTTGCTTAACAAGGAGGCTAAAGACCACAGCCTCTAGCGTCTTTCACTAGACCACCTTTAGAGGTCAGAGGAGTGAGGTTTACCTAGAGCTGCTCGATTTTGGAAAAAATCATAATCACGATTATTTTGGTCATAATTGTAATCACGATTATTTAAAACGATTACTGTTGAAGTCAAAATTATTAGCGCTCCTTGGAATATGTTTTTTGTTTTTTATAAATATTTCCAAAATGATGTTTAACAGAGCAAGGAATTTTAACACTATTTCCTATAATATTTTTTTCTTCTAGGCTTATTTGTTTTATTTTAGCTAGAATAAAAGCAGGTTTAAATATTTTGAAACCCATTTTAAGGTCAATATTATTAGCCCCTTAAGCAATATATATTTTGATTGTCTGAAGAAGAAAATACTGTTATACAATGAACTGCTTAATTACCCTTATTAAGCCTTTGAATTGCACTTTAATCTGAATGCTTGTATTTAGAAAAATAACTAGAAAAATAGTATGTACTGTCATCATAGCAAAGATAAAAGAAATCAGTAACCAGAAATGATATATAAAAACTATTATGTTTAGAAATAAGTAAAAAAAAAACTTCTTTCCATTAAACAGAAATTGGGCAGGAAAAAGATTGCTAATATTCAGGAGGGCTAATAATTCTGACTTCAATGTATACATACAGTTATTTTCCTCGCTGCAAAGGAAAAAAAAATACAATAGAATAAAAATATGGAACAAGCTGTGCTTTAAGCATCTTCACTGTAAGAATAAAACTTTAGCTAAAAAAATCCTTCAGTCAAGATCAGAGGGATTTTCTCGTTTTGTTTGATTAATGATAAAAACAACATTGCGCGCTGTCTCTTTAATGGTTTCTCATTCACGTCTTTTGATCCTCAACTTGTAACTGTTTATTACACAAATGAGGGTTATTATGAATAATCACTAAACACTGCGTTTTGACACCTATTTGACCATTAAAGCGCTCACATTAAGATGACTTTAGATGTCTGCGCCTCGTCCGTTTCGCGAGGTGCGCGCACGGTCAGTGAAGGCGCCTGATGCGGCGCCAGGCGCAAGTATAATTCCAGCTTCAGTGTGCGAATGCTGACCTGGCCGCATGCTTCTGGCTGTGTGCGCGTGCCGCACACACATAAGCACGCAATCTTTCACGCTTTTAGGAGCAACAGCTGGAAAGGGGGCGGTATATGATGCAATTATGGTTTATCTCGATTAATGCTTTTTCATAATCGTATGAAGCCAAAATCGAAATCGGATTTTCGATTAATTGCACAGCCCTAGGTTTACCTGCACAGCATTTCACTAGCTGTCCTCCACTTCACTCACCCCCCTAAGCCTCACTCCCATTTAGGTCACAGCACCAATGTAAGCCCGCCAGTCCTACACGACACAACCTGCTCTGAGCTGGGATCGAACTGGCGACCTTCCACATGGGAGTCGGTTATTCTAACAAGGAGGCAAAAGACCAAGGCCACTAGCGTCTTTCATTAAAGCACCTTTATATGTCAGAGGAGTGGGCTTAACCTGCACAGCACTTTACTAGCTGGCCTCCGCTACACTCATCCCTAGGGCCGCGGATATAACGTAGGACACGAGTGGTGAGGGAGGTGTCACAGATGCCGCCCTCTCTATTCTGCCACCCTAGGCGTGGATATAACTGCTGAGGATGCAGGTGGTGAGTGAGGAGTCGCGGATGCCGCCCTCTCTATTCTGCTGCCTTAGGCGGCCGCCTAGGTCGCCTGTATAAACGTGCCGGCCCTGCTCATCCCCCTAAACCTCACTTCCATCTGGGTCACGGCACCAATGTAAGCCCACCGGTCCTACACGACCCAACATGCTTTGAGCTGGGATCATACCGGCAACCTTCCACATGGGAGTCGGTTGCTCTAACAAAGAGGCTAAAGACCATTGCCTCTGTTAAACTTATTCTGTTGAAACCTGTTACCATTGACTCCCATAGTAGGAAAACAAATGTCAATGATTACAGCTTCCTTCAAAATATCTTTTACTGTGTTCAACAGATCAATGAACCTTACACTTGTTTGGAACAAGCAAAGGGTGTGTAAATGATTTCATTTTTGAGTGAACTATCCTTTTAACTTGCCATTTTGGGGGTTTTCTCAGAGCATGCAATCTGTTTCTCAATGATTCAAATCTATGAATGAGCTGCTTGAAAAGTGTTTGTGGTGTAGGTTTTCGCTTGCATGTTAGTCATGTCTGACAGTATTTAAATGTGCTGTCCTTTCCACATCTTGCGACCTCCATTTGTGCTGTTTTGGTATCAGAACATCAATCAGAATGAAGTCATGAAAGGATGTGGCTTGCATGTGTGCTTGAATGCTGTTTAGTTTAGTTGCTGACGTCTCACCCACATCAACCATGTCTGCTCGAGCGAGCGCTGTGACGCACTAGATTGTGCACAGCATCAGTAGAACTTGCAAAATACGTGAGCAAAGCAGGATTTAGTGCTACTATAAGCATCATTGACAACAAACTCTCATAACAGTATGCAACAGTTGCATTTACCTCTGTTACATATCATTGGAACTTGCATATATAACCCAACTGTGGCAGTTGAGGGCTGCTTACCCATTTACCACAAAGACATGAATGATTTTAAAGGGTCACGAAACACCAAAACACATTTTTTGAGCTGTTGACAGTCGTATATGTGTCCCACACTGCTAAAAACACTATTAGGACACCTATATTTCACTAAAAAGTGTAAATTGGTTGTTTTTGCGTTATTTCAAGCAAATTCGTACTTCTGGCTTGAAACGAATTTTTGAAGCTGCGTCACGCCCATGACATAATAGCGTGTATTCCAGCGTGCAGACTGGGCGTCTGTGCCTGTGTGTCTTATTACGTCTTACAGTGTGCTGCATTAATGCATGAGTAAGGCTTGGTTCAAACCAATCAGCGCGCTCTATAGTGCAACTTCATTAATATTCATTACTGTCACAGTGTTTAGACGACAGAGACGCCACGTTGTGTTGGCAAAACAAGCGTGAAGTGTTGCTTTTATAGTTTGCTGCAGTTAAGTTTCGTTTTCATTTTCTCTCTGTGAGAGCTCATCTGGAGTCATGTGTGAATTAACAGTGTACACGGCGCTCGACAACAATAACTTGCGTGTCTAAGGAGGAACATTGTTTACCTGAGAGCTGTTCTCATCTGCAAACGCTGAGATCTGGATTCGCTTGTAGTCTTCTCTTTATAAAGACGCGGCTCTAGTTGCTGATGATTGTCCTGTCTCTACAGATTTGGTAAGTGAGCGACCAGTGCTCTTTGTTTATTCAGTTTGTTCGTATCGAACTAACTATTGCACCGAGTGTAAACATGTTAGCACTACAACCAAACTATAACCTCGTGTAGGGTTTTCACCGCATTTAGTGACCGCAATAACACATACGGCTTTCTGACACTACCTGCCGTGTGCATCTAAGTTTCCGGGAAATGCGGAGGGTTTTTTTCTCTCATTCGCGTGCGATATCAAACATAGCATGAAAAATACATGCTTACAGCAGTTCTTCGAATCAAATATCTCGTTTGTCACGAGGGGCATGAATGAATTGCCTGAATGAAAATGTGTGTGTGTGTGTGTGTGTGTGTGTATTTTGACTCTGAAACTCGCGAGTGCCCAAATAGACACTCCCACACCATCCCACTTTAGTTCCTCCGACACTCTCGCTAAACAGAGCTGGACACGCCCACTTTTCTGACTTTTTCCAAAGTAGAGGTGTGAAAACACCCAGCTGAAACGAGGGGGTTTCATGGCTATATCCACAAAAAACAATTCTCTCCCAATTCATCTTAAATATTAACATTACAGGTTTTATAGGGATAATCAATATAAATAATGGTTTCTCAATAAATATTCATAACAGCCGTTGTTCAGAAACAGAGTTAAGAACATTTTTAAATAGATAAATATTGCATATTCTAACTCATAGTAATAGTTTTGATTAAATAAAGCATCTCCCACTAGGTGTTCACTTAAGGTCAATTCATTCATTCATTTTCTTTTCGGCTTAGTCCCTTTATTAATCTGGGGTCGCCACAGCAGAATGAACCGCCAACTTATCCAGCACGTTTAACGCAGCGGTGGCCCTCCACCCGCAACCCACCTCTGGGAAACATCCATACAGACTCATTCACACACATACACTACGGACAATTTAGCCTACCCAATTCACTCGTACCGCATGTGTTTGGACTGTGGGGGAAACCGGAGCACCTGGAGGAAATACACGCGAACTTGGGCAGAACATGCAAACTCCACACAGAAACACCAACTGATCCAGCCGAGGCTCTATCCAGCAACCTTCTTGCAGTGAGGTGACGGCACTTCCTACTGCGCCACTGCGTCGCCCAAGGTCAAGTCACAGAAGCATTAATATTTCAATGTAGGAACCTAAATTTGAAATATCACAATAAGCATTTACCTGGATGATTTTCAGTCTTCAGAAATAAATATCAAAGCTGTCACTTGGGAAATGTCTTTCAAAAAAGGTCCTTGCTTGTATCAAAAGGGTCCATATTGATACCTAGGTACACTCGACTTTAAAAATAAATAAATAAACTTTCCATTCCAACTTACCATTCCATCCATTCAGCCGATTTCCCAGAGATGGGTTGCGGCTGGAAAGGCATCCGCTGTGTAAAAACTTGCTGGATAAGTTGGCGGTTCAATCCGCTGTGGCGACCCCGAATTAATAAAGGGACTAAGCCGACAAGAAAATGAATGAATGAATTCAGCCGATCTCTGGGTCTGGTGGGAGCACTTTTACCGTAGCTTAGCTTAGCATAGGCAATTTAATTAGATTAGACCATTAGCATCTCGGTAAAAATGAATAATTTTCCTATCATGCACTAAGACAGACGAAGAAATTGTGAAAAGTTGCTATTTTCTATATTTTCGATATTGCTAGCAACTAGAGACGATTTACCAGTGTGTAAACATTCAGGATACGCGCGCAGAGAGGTTGCACAAAAGAACTTTGAGCGCTAGCAGTTACAGCAAGGCAATGACATCCGATGCAGTATAGTTTGTTGTTGTCTTAGAAATAAGTTATATTGATTACATATTATATATATTATTTAATAATGCTTTCAGCGTATTCTAAATGCTCGCCACCCCGTGATAAGCAGTTAAAAATTAGCGTAAAAGTGAGCAGCGTGCATCTGACAGGTCCATGTGCGATAACACCCTCCCAATGGATATTGGATAAAACGAAATGGCCAAGCATCCAGCCCCAAATATACAACTATCTCATTGAAACTCCAAGTGATTTTTACAAGAGAGAAGTAAAAGCCTACAAGTCTTTGGACGCCTGCAATTTTGTTCTGTGTGGCAAAGGGGGTCCAACCTGGTACTAGTCAGGTGTACCTAATAAAGTGGCCAGTGAGTGTATGTGGCTATATATAAAAAATATCATCCACATCAATGCACAATGGGTGAGGTCCATTTACTTTCTAAAAAAAATACCCAGTTCAAGTTGATGTAGTTTTTGTGTGGTACAGTACATGTGTACACATACCACAAACAGTTCTTTCTGAGTCATTGGACACATGGACGTTTACAGTATTCAGTTTACTGTGGTTAAAGGTACAGTAAAAGACAATACGTTACTCAGAATTTTAATAGAGCACCTGACTGGCCATAAAGCCTCCAATACACCCGAAGAGGAAATGAAAAGTTTCCTTTGCAAGTGAGCACAGAAAAGAGACGGTACGTGTGTGTGGTTTGATTATTTTTGTCCTGGCTGGGGGGACTGAGTGGGCACATCAACTTCCCTTGTACTGTCTGTGATATTTGAAAAGAGTATGACTATCATGCTGTTAGTGTAAATAGGGGAAGTGGTGACAGAAACTCAGGCATCACCATGTGATGCTAAACCCTACCCCTCCCCCCAAAACTTTCGGTCACGAAACAGAAAGCAGCATGCAGAAGGGGATATCCAGTATATCAGTAGAGTTTGTAGCATAAGCATATAAAAGGTTTTTGATTTTTTGAAAGAAAAGTCCCTAAAACTTTGCATTGAGAGTCTGATTGTTTACCAAAAACTCTTTGAGCACCTATAATCTTGAAAAGAAAAAAATAATAATTACATAACAACACGTCACCATTGACACCAACAACAAATAGATGCTACAGAGTCATTTCTCACAAGTAACTTCACTTTTTTTTCACACTGACATTCAACAACCAGAAAAGAGTTCAAAATTATATTTCATTATGGCAAAAAAGAAAACAAGTCAGTAATTAATTAAAACCTAGCAATTTTAGCAATACTTCAAGTTACTACACTGTAAAAATTATGGCAAAAAGTCAATACAGCACCTATTTTTATGTTGCTTTAACTTTATAGAATAAGTTAATCAGGTTTCAACAATTTTTTCAAGGCATGCAAAGTTTAACTTAACATTTTATCTGTTTAATAGTCAGTTTGATTGGTGTAAGTTGAGATGACTAGAAAATTTCAAAAATGAAGGCAAGAACACTTTATTTTGATGGTCAATTTGAGTATTAGTTTATTGTCTGCTTAATATCTGTTGATACTGCTCCTTCAACAGACATTTAACTGGCTATAAGAAACTTTACAAGTACATGTCAATTTACATTAACACTAACCCTAAACCAACCTAAAAGTCTACTTATAACCTAATGAGAGTTAGTTGGCAAGTAGATGCAATGTAACTTAATTCATTAACTGGACCATCAAAACAAAGTGTGACCAGATTTTTTACCTACAGTACATTGAAACTCTTTTTTTTATAGAGATGTTGCAAATAACTGAATTAGCATCAATGAGAATTTTTTTACATTTGTATGTTTGCATTAGTTGGTTACATGCTTGTATCTAAAGCCTGATTTATACTTCTGCGTCAAGTCACCGGCGTAACCCACGGTGTAACCCATGGCGCATGCAACGCGCGTGGCTGTGCATTTATACTTCTGCGCTCTGTCTCTGTTGGTCTGCATTAACACTTCCGAAACGCTAGTTGGCAGTGAGGTGTAAATGTTACTCTGTGTCGAGTTTCTTCGCTGCTTTTTTGCTTTTCCTGAACACTTCCGGGATGTAAAAGTGGATCAAACTCGCTCATTTTGAGGCAGGAACCGGCAGGCGTGCAACAACCTTAACTATGAGGTACACACAAAACAAAACTTTCCATCCGGAGCTCCTTCACGGGACTCCACACTTGTAAACAATCGCTCCATCAGGCTAGCACCATTCACGCGGCTCTCGGTCCCGCCCAGACTCATCAGCGCTACCAAGCCGACCAATCACAGAGCTTGCGCTACGCGTCGTTGTGACGTGTAGTTACATTTTTTGAGAGGTGCACGTCAGCGACACCGACGGCCACGGCGAAGGGCTATGCGTCAGCGCCGTAGCTTACGCCGGCATTTGACGCAGAAGTATAATCCAGCCTTAAGGGTGTACTCACACAATGCTATCCGAACCGTGCCTAGGCCCGTTTCCTGGATCGTTTGAGAAGTGTGAGTGCTCTGAATCAGGCTCAGGCATGGTTGACTTGGGCGGCCCAGGCCCAGTTGGAAGAGGTGTGCCTGAGCATGGTTCACTTGGGCTTTGGTGAGATACGCTTGTAGTGTGAGTGCACGCCTGAGCCCGAAACTGAAGACGAGATGTGACTTTTACAGGACTTTTTCATATGTATTTATTAATCATTCTTACTGTTCAATGAACACAAACTATCGCAGGCTATTAAAGGTGCAAACCCCTTACTGCACGACAGCTGCACCTTTAGCAAACCTCCGAATTCCTGCAGCACGAGCACTGTGGTTGTTTATGTACGTCAAAAGTGGTTCTGTGAAATGTTTGACTGTATGTCGCTGCATTTCAAACGGCTAAAACAATATAACTAAAGAAATCTTTACTGAGTTGAGCAAAAGCGCTTACAGAACAGTGCATCATCGATGACGTAAACATTTCCAGGCCCAAATGTAATGTGAGTGCGGGTCGTCGGGGGATAAAGCGGGGGGGACATCAATCTTCGGCCCGGTTCAAGGCAACTGTACATAGTGTGAGTACGCCCTAAAGGTCCATATTAAAGTAGGCCTACACTACACTTAAAAAAAAAAAAAAAAAAAAGAAAAAAGTTGAACAGTTGCATTTTAGCTTAGCATCGGCAATTGAATCGGATTAGACCATTAGCATCTTGCTCATAAATTACCAGAGTTCTAATTTTCCTATTTAAAACTTGACTTTTCTGTAGTTACATTGTGTACTAGGACAGACAGAAAATGAAAGTTGCTATTTTCGATAGCTGGAAACTATATACTCATTTGCTGCCTTACCATGGCTGCAGAAAGATAACTTCCGCCAATACCACCAATGTGACCACCTGCTTCCACAGGAAGCAAGGCGTGTATGGCATGATTTGATGATATTTTCAGACTAGTGCAACCCTAATTTTCACATATTGCGCCACATTGTTTAAATAGTAAATCCATTTGCGCCACTTTGTGAACTTATGGGTGTGCTGGTCTAAAAAGGAAGTGTGTTAAGGCGCATTGTTGATGCGTTGCTATTTTGAGAAACTGAAATATGCTGCGCTATTGAACAACTGAAAGCTGATCTAAAGTCCAAGCGCAGAGTGTGTTAGTTAAGTGGGTCCAAACACTTACCCATAAAATAATACAAAAATATTATTTTCTACATAAATATAGAAAACACTTCCTCGAGCCTAAAGCTACATGTTCCATTGCACTTTAGTTAAACGTTTAGGGCTCTATTTTATCTATCTAGGTGCAAAATCTAAACACATGGCGCAAAAGCATTGAGGGCCCTATCATACACCCGGCGAAATGCTGCACAAGGTGCGATGCAATTGTTGTTTGCTAGTTTCAGCTCAGCTCAAGAGTCGTTTTAACGTTTTGTGCCTCGCTGTTGCGCTCATGTGCGTTCTGGTCGAAAAAAGGAGGCGTGTTAAGGCGCATTGCTTTTTCAAGGAACTAAAATAGTCTGTTTAATAGACCAGCAGGAGTCCGGCGCAGAGCGCGTTAGTTGAGCGCCTCGCGCGTTAGTTGAGCGCCTCGCTTAAAAATTGCTTAATACACACAGGATGTATAGCAATACACAAATATCTTTAATCAATATTTTCTACATAAATATAAAAACCACTGCCTTAATGCCTTCTTCATCTCGGGGGTTTGCTTTTTTAGTTTATTCATGACAACTTGCTTTTTTATAATGTTATCATTATTAGCAGTTTTATTTATTATAGGCATATTTATATTTGTTTTATTAAAAACAAGCTTAGATTTGTCCATCTGTCAGGTTTTAGACCATATGGGGCACAGCATGTGTTTTAGGATATAACTCAGTTGTTTGACCACACTTCATTATTCTTGTTCATTTATTCGTTTGCTGGAAATTAGAACTGAATTTAGAAATAGTTTTGAAACAAATCTTTGTGCTTAACAATCAAAATTAATTATGTATAGGCTAATGGATGTCTGTGCATACAACAGGTTTCCCTATCCACCAGAGTGAAAGTGAAAGTAAAGAATGAGGAGGCTCATCTCTCATTCTTGTCTGTAGATCCTCTGTCTGTTTTCTCTTTAGTGAAGCGTTCAGTTTTTCCTTTTACAAAATCCGCCACGTAAATAGTAAATGCGCTACGGTGAGACGCAACTGACTCTTAAAGGAAATGGGAGATGAGACTCTGATTGGTTTATTCTAAAAACACACCTACAACTCATTAAGAGAATAAGCTCAACCCTGTTAGACCATGCGCCATGGCGCAGAGCAGATTTTCCCATCCATAAAATAGCAAAAGTGGATTCTGACATGCCCTTGATGCTTTTGCTCCTTGCGCTTTGCACTGGATCGTCAAAATAGAGCCCTAAGAATGGGTCTGAATCCACTTTTGCGCATGGTCTAACAGGGTTGTGCTTATTCTCTTAATGAGTTATGGGTGTGTTTTAAGCATAACCTGCATTAAATCAATCAGAGTCTCATCAGAGTAAAAAAACAATAAAAAGGTAACTCTAATTGTATTTTCAATAGCAAACTGATAGTGACTGTTATAATTTTTTAAACTTTCAAATATTATTGAAGGGAGACAGCTAGAGAGCCGCATACTTTTTGGTCAACGAGCCACATGTGGCTCCCGAGCCATAGGTTCCCTATAACTGCTGTACATCCTGTGTGTATTAAGCAACATGTAAGCATTTTTGCTCTGCATAACAAAAGAATGCTATGTTAATAAATGCTTAATTATTTAGCTTTATCAATTAAGCTAAACAATTACATTTGATTAAAATTTAAAGAATAAAAAATGTATCATACATAATAATTTGAAAAATAATCTAAATACAATTGATTAATAGTTAATTACTTTTTTTGAGGTAACTTTCGCAACACTGCTAATATAACATTCACCCATTTAAAGATTTTTGGTAACACTTTATAATAACTACACACTATAAATCATTTATTAAGCATTGGCAAATAGTGAATTCATTATCTGTTAAGCATTAACTCTACATTAATAAACGTTAGTAAGCAGTTTATAACTGCAGCTACAAATGCTCTATTCTTGACTTATAACCACATTTAAAATGTGCTTAATAATTGTATTTTCATACTTAGTAAATGATTAATTTTTCATTACTAAATTAAGTATCGCATTATTTACAAACCAGTTGTATTTAAGAGTAGTTGAGGGTTTTTAGGATCATTCAGAATAATGATTAATAAAATATTGAAATCAATGTTTATATGTCTTATTATTGAGACATATATTAATAGTTAACTAATATGTTAATAAATGCTTTATTAACTCAACTTCATGAAGTTTTGTGACCTAACCCTAAGCTAAAGTGAGGACTATTTATGCTTTATAAATCCATTATAAATGACAAATAAAGGCTTAGAATCAAATTAACTATAATCTTTGCAATCTTTTCTAAAATGTAAAATTACTGTAAAGTTTAAACATTGCTGAATAACAGGAGAGTCAAAATATAACAAAACTGGATAAAACAACAATATAATAATTAAACAATGTAATAAAATGTAATATTTAAACTCTACAGTTGATTTTATTTTAGATCAAGTTGCAAAGATTTATTTTTTATTTGAAGTACAGTTTCATTTGTGTATCTTTAATTAAATAGGAATGAATAATGTAATTTTTCCTGTTTAGAATTTAACTGAGCCTTTATTTGTCATTTATAAAGGATTTATAAAGCATGAATAGTGCTCACTTTAGATTAGGTAAAAAAACTAGGTGAAGTTGAGTTAATAAAACATTTATTAACATACATAGTAACCATTAATATATGCCTGAATAATAAGACATACAAATGTTGATTTCAATAGTTTATTAATCATTTACTAACTCATTCTGAATGATCCTAAAAACCCTCAACTACTCTTAAATACAACTCGTTTGTAAATAATGCGATACTTAATTTAGTAATGAAAAATTAATCATTTACTAAGTATGAAAATACAATTATTAAGCACAATTTAAATGTGGTTATAAGTCAAGAATAGAGCACTTGTAGCTGCAGTTATAAACTGCTTACTAACGTTTATTAATGTAGGGTTAATGCTTAACGGATAATGAATTCACTATTTGCTAATGCTTAATAAATGATTTATAGTGTGTAGTTATTATAAAGTGTTACCAGATTTTTTTGTAACAGTAATAAAACAATAACAAATGATTTAATTTACATTTATGTTTATTAAGTTAATAAGCTCTTCTTAAAAAGTCAGACAAACAGGTTTATGAAATGCCTTTTCCTCACATTATCTGTAGAGATAAGGTGTTTTGGTGCAGGAATATAAGCCTGTTTAAAATCTTTTCTGCTTTGCTGTCTTGCAATCCAACAGAGAAACACGAAATGAATCTTTTGAATCATTACAGTAAGTGAGTCATATACAGATTACTATGAGAAAATCCCATTTACCGTAAAAAAACAAACAAACATTGAAGCATTTACACTTGCTCTGTACATCATGAAGTTATCAATGCTCACTGAGTTCACTTTTCAAACGTCATTAGTATTATTCCCACTTCATCTCACGCTAACCAGAATTGACACTCGTCCAGTAATCAAAGCACTAGAAGTTAAATAAAGTCCATCTGGTGGTTCTGGTTTTCGCAGCTTGTTTCAGATCTCCTTGTGGTTCCTTACAGGTGAGCGGTACCGAAAGCTCATTTGTCTCCGTGTATTCCACAGCCGCGCAGAACAATGGAGCAGTGTAATACAGTGCAGATTAACAATAGCTTATTCAAGTCTTTTTGTGGATCACAATGTTCAAGTCCAGGCCTGAAGCCTTAATACTCCACTCCCATTCGCTCCAATGCACCAAAAGTCCCGCAGGAGAGTCCTCAAGTCTCTCATTGAGCACTTTCTCAGACCTTAATCCCATTCGAGACTGATTCCAGAAGGGATCTGTACATGTCCGAACGGAGAAACCGGGGATAAGAATCCCTCTCCATCAGACCGAAGACGATCCTCTGAGCTTCGTCGAAACACACTTTGGTGGGAGCATGGACGTTCTGCTTGATAAGCTCTCTCGTGACGTGATCGATGTTTATCTGAGGACAGATTGACGGAGTAGTGGTGAGAAACATACTGATGTTAAGCCATTGCTTGTTACATTAAAAATAATGTTTTGCTGGATAAATTAGTTACGTTAACTTAATGGATTTGTGTTGGGATAACATGAATGAATTGTGTGCAACACTGCATTTTTGAAGTGATAAGTTAATCTACTTTAAAAAGTGAGGAAACTGCTGCCTTAGAAGCAGCAAGATGATGTATAATTTTGCCCCCAGTAATATTTTTTTTTCGGAAGTTGAATAATTTTAAGGCAACGGGTTTACTCTTCTTAAAAGTAAAGTCAACTAGTCACTTTAAAAGCAATGAGTTAAATCTCTTTTATTAAGTGAGGTCAACTAATCGCTTTAATGCTGGGTTCACACCAGACGGGGAATGCGTAAATAAATCACGCTATTCGTTCAGCACTGTTTGTACTAGATGTAGTCATAATCACGCCCCTACAAAAGAAAGCTCCTGATTGGTTAACGCGGCGTGAATGTCCGTTGAAATCCAGATTTTCCAACTCTATCAATTCGTGCATTAAGTCCGTCAAAGGCGCAAAACGCTCAAATTGCAACGATTCATCCCGCATATCATGCCGCAGGATGTCTATTCGTGTTTTTGCATTGACTTAACAGGCAAATCACTTGCGATAGACGCTTCATCTGCATCTGGTGTGAACTCCTGCTTTAAAAGCAAGGTTTACTCACTTTTATTAAGTAAAATAAAGTAAATGCTTTAAAAGCAATGGGTTTACTCACTTAAGTAAAGTTAATTAATCACTTTAAAAGCACAGTTTTTAGTCATTTTTATTAAGCAATATCAAGTAATCGCTTTAAAAGCAACGGGTTTATTTACTTTTATTAAGTAAAGTCAAGTAATCGCTTTAAAAACAATGGGTTTACTCACTTAAAGTCAACTTATGGCATTTAAAAGCCATAATCAATTTTAATCAATTTTTAATCAATTTTATTTTTTTTTTTTTAAATAATTTTTTATTTTACTAATAGGTTTACTAATTTTTACTTTCAAAACAATAAGTTTACTCACTTTATTAAAATAAGATCAATTAATCGCTTTAAAAGTAAAGGGTTTTCTCACTTTCATTAAGTAAAGTCAGCTAATGGCTTTGAAAACAACAGGTTTACTTACTTTTGCTTAAAAGCAATGGGTTTATTCGCTTAAACAAAGTCAACTAATCTCTTTAAAAACACAGTTTGCACTTGACTCGATTTAAGTAAAGTAAACTCAAAAATGTCCTGAAGTTTGTTGCCTTAAAATCTTAAGTTGGGTCAATTATTTATTTATTTTTTTTAACAGTGTTGCCTTTACTCAAAAGTAAGGTCAACTAATCACTTTAAAAGCAACAGGTTTGCTCACTTTCATTATTTAAAGTCAACTAACCAGTTTAAAAGCAATGGGTTTACTCACTTTTTTAAAGTAAGGTCAACTAATTGTTTTAAACGCAAAAGGTTTTACTCACTTTTATTCAGTAAAGTCAAGTAATTGCTTTAAAGGCAACGGGTTTACTCTATTTATTAAGTAAAGTCAATTAATCAGTTTAAAAGCAAAAGCTTTGTTCACTTTAACTTTTTTAAAGCAATGGATTTACTCACAAAGTAAATTTAACTAATCACTTTAAAAGCAAACAGTTTACTCAATTTCATAAAGTAAATACATCGAACTGCTTTAAAAGCAATGGGATTTCTCATTTTCATCAAGTAAAGTCAACTAATCATTTTAAAAGCAACATGTTTACTTACTTTCACAATGATTTACTCCCTATTTTAAATCAGCTGATTACTTTTAAAGTTTGGGTTTTGGGTTTCCCAATTTTTTTTAAGTAACGTTAACTAATCACTCCTATTATTTTTAACAGTGTAGAGATGTTTAGAGAGAGCTCACCTCTTTAGGAGCTTCCGCTTTGATGTATCGCTCAAATATCTTCTTGGCCCTGGAGGATAACCTAGACAAGCTTCTGGTTTTCTTGAAATCTTCGCAGACCAGCCAGAACTCGATGTTCTCATCGCTGAACTCGGACTTGAGGAAGGTGTGAAATGTTGCCATGCCATCTATACAAAACAGACCACAGGGTTAATCTGTTGCTCAATGCAAAACGCATGTGTCTTTGCGTCACTGCGGTCATTCATCTGCAATAGTGGCTTCAAGAAGTGTCTAGTGCCTAGTTTATAGTAAAAGTGATGTGAATTTTATAAACTGTCTACGAGTGCTTAAAAATGTTGAATAAATAGCAGCAGCAAAAATCGTGTGAGATCTTTTTAATAGATTTTAAATAATTGGTTTCAACGTGATTGTTCTTTATAATAAATAGCTCATTTGTTTGATATTATTAAAATAAATGGATTGTTTATAAAAAAAATATGTATAAATATAATAAATATAAGCAAAAAAGAAATATAAAAAACTAAATAAAAAAATAATTTGCCAATATTTTAGACATAAGCAGCTTCAGTTAGAGAAAAGTGTTTGGACATATAAAATATAGTTGTTTAATTAGAAAAATAAATTAATTTTTTTGGGGGATTTTTGAATAGGATAGCTCCACATTACAAAATCTGAAATATTTGGCAACATTATAAAAGTATTTACTATCATTTTTGATTAAATAAATGTGCCTTTAATCTCAAAAAGTTGTGACTTAATCAATATAGATACTTTACAGATTGGTTGTTTACGATGGTGGAAAGAGTACTGAAAAAATCATACTTAAGTAAAAGTACCAATACTTGCCTAAAATGTAGTGCAAGTACAGTAAAAGTATCTGTTGTAAATATTCCTCAAAGTATGAGTAAAAAGTAGACCTTTCAAAAGTACTCAAGAGTAGTGAGTAGTGATCTTAATATGTTGTAAAAAGCTAATGCATTTACATGTAATTTGTGAATGTGTGTGTAAACGTAACATTCTGTAGCGCATTTAGTTACTGCCTAGCAGGCACACAACGTCAGAAGACGTTAATATTGGGTTAGATTTAGGTTGTGATGTCAGGTGACCAAAAGTCAAAGTCTAGCCAGCGTCTAAAGACGACGTTATTTTGAAATTCAATAACAAATGATGTTGATGTTTGGTTGATTTTAGTTTGTTAGAAAGTGAGCAAAATCCAAAGTCAAGCCAACATCTTAAACCAGGGGTTTCCAAAGTCAGTCCTAGAGGCCCAGTGACCTGCATAGTTTAACTCCAACTTTCTTCAACAGACCTCCCTGGAAGTTTCTAGTATCCTAGAAAGAGCTTGATTAGCTGGTTCAGGTGTGTTTAATTGATGTTGGAACCAAAATATGCAGGACACCGGCCCTCCAGAACTGACTTTGGACACCCCTGGTTTAAGATGTTGGCTTGACTTGGATTTTTCTGCACTTTCTAACACAACCTAAAATCAACCAAATATCAACGTCATTTGACATTGTTATTGACTGTCAAAATAACGTTGTCATTGTCAAGTAACATTTATTTGTCAGGTATGGCAACCAAAGTCCACAGTCTAATAGACATCATAGTTGTATCATCCCCACAATGTCAAGCTGTAACATCGTTAGACGATAATATTTGGTTGATTTTAGGTTGGACGTTGGACATTGCCCTATGTTGGATTTTGTGGACAACCCAATTTTATTTCCAACCAAAATGCAATGTGCGCACAATGTTAGGGTACAACGTCATGACGCCCCTTCAGTCATCATACAGTAAACATCCATCATCTTTTCATCAGTGACATGCATCTAAACAGTCTCTGGGTCAATGCGGGTGAAGATTTCGGACATCTTCTTGGACATTTTTAACGCTTCCAAACAGTTTGCTGCAATTATAATTGTAATCGCCCATGTCTTGAGGTAGTTCATTATGATGCGATTTACCTTCTATATACGATTTGATTTAACAGGAATCACTGGACTGATTTTTTTAATCAACACAGACAAGAAAAAATAAAGTAGTGGCATCAGGATGAAGGAAAACAGTGGAGTAAAAGCACCAACACTGCACTAAAAATGTACTTAAGGGAAAGTGAAAGTACACTTTTATAAAACTACTTCTTTGATTAGAATTTCTGGGAAAAACTACTGAGTATTTGTAATTTGTTACTTTACACCACTGTTTGTTTAATTCAGCTGCAATATTATCAGTCCATTTGACATTTACACATGTGACTTATGTGTCCAAATAGCTTCTGTAAAAGCGAAGCTGCTTTTTTCTACTGATTTGCATACATATTACACCAGTTAAGGTCAGTTCCTTTCTCCAGCTATCTGACCATCTAGGAAACAATGCAGCATTTGTTCACTTTCTTCCCTTCTCCTCCATATTAATGTCAACAAAAATCCATCATGCAAAACAACCGCTGAAGGACGCTATGATAATGTATATGTTCACAGTTTATTTTGATGGTCCGTTTGTCGAATTTAAGTTTACATTGCATCCGCATGCCAAATAATTCTCATTAGATTATAAGTAGACTGTTAGGTTGGGGTTAGTGTAAGTTGACATGTACTTGCAAAGTTTCTAACAGTCAGTGAAATGTCTGTTTAGCAACAGATATTAAGCAGACAGTCTACTAATGCTCAAATAGACCATCAAAATAAAGTGTTACAATATATATTTGTGTAAATAAAATACATTTTACGATGTATGAGAGCATAATGACAAGCATATTAAGAATTAATTAAGAATAAACCACTCACATTTGGATCGGAGAAGGTTTTCCAGGGACTGGGACCACTGTGAAGTCTCACCAGGGTTTATTCTATTGAATAAAAGATAAGGTGTTTGTGTTTTAATGGAGTTTTACACTCACACATTTGTAATTAGTGTTAATGTCAAAATTATTAGCCCCCTTCTATATTATCATCGATAGCTACGCATCGATGAATTTGCTCTTCAGTGTTTGAACTCTCAGTAATGATTAAATCACACTGAACTGAGCTAAACTGAACTGAACTTAAACACTAAAAACTGAACTACACTGTTCCAGTTACTATAACCATTTATGTGAAGCTGCTTTGACACAATCTACATTGTAAAAGCGCTATACAAATACAGCTGAATTTAATTGAATTTTCCCCCAATATCTGTTTTAATAACTGATTTCTTTTATCTTTGCTGTAATGACAGTACAGAATATTGTACTAGATATTTACAAGATACTAACTAGTATTCAGCTTAAAGTAACATTTGAAGGCTTAACTTGGATAGTTAGGGTAATTAGGCAAGTCATTATGTAATGACGGCTTGTTCTGTAGACAACTGAATGAAATATTCCTTAAGAAGGCTAATAATAGTGACCCTAAAATGGGTTTAAACAAACTTAAAACAGCTTTCATTCTAGCTGAAATAAAACAAATAAGTTAAAAAATTTTCCGGAATCAAAAATATTATAGGAATTACTGTGAAAAATTTCTTGCGCTGTTAAACATAATTTGGGAAATTTCTGAAGAAGAAAATCTTATAATACTGAGTTCTTTATATATTTAAGAAACAAATTGACATGAAAGTAGCTTACTTTTCTGTCAATGGGCAACGAAACCGCCACTTCTCGAGCCTCCTAAAAAGAGAGAGAGAGTTTGTTTGGTTTATTATATGATAGAAGCAAAAAAATATCTAAATATATACTGTTTCCACGCAAACAAACCTTTATTTTTTAAGGAAAACTTACCTGGGATTGGTAGCTTTATCCTCCTTGTTCATGTTTTCGATTTCAGTTGACAGTATTGTTGGCATCTTTAAAACCTTTCCTGCACTGGTACGTGTTGGCAAGCCGTTCGGTTATTTTCAGTTAATAAGAGCGGGCTGTTTTTGCAAGCCTTTTTAAGCATCCGTGTGTTGGCGTCATCAGTTTAGTGTCACAAAACCACAAAAAGAGGAAGTTTTTTTTTTTCGGGTGACGTTAAGTAGCTAAGACAGCCACAGTGCACTTCTGTCCTGCTGTGAAACCAGCTAGAGCGAGTCTGTGTAGATGCAGAGATGCAAATCAAGCTGGAAAGTTCATAAAGAGATAAGCAAATGCTGACTTTTACATCATCTTTTTTTCTTACATATAAGCTCTGTGTTTGTTCTCAGCAAACAAACAATGCAGTACTTTTTTTTTTAATTGCACGTGCTGTTTCCTTATAATTATAATTACATTCCACTGTCATGTGTAGGTTTCTAGGTCGTCTAAACTGCTGGCATTAATAGCCAACTATCTAACGCAGTCATAAAAAAAGTCTTAGATAAATGCATTCAAAATATTTTTATGATCATGTTTTCAATCCTCAATGAAGTAAAATGGTTCTGAATGCACTATTTATTTGGCCTATCATATCTGTCATCTCACAAGTATTAATATTAATAATAGTGTTTTGGAAACAGGCATGGCAAAATATGCTACAGTAGCTCATTAGAAAAGCTCATGTCAAATCAGTAACTAAATCAGCATACTATCATCTCAAAAACATTGCAAGAATTTGGTGCTTTGTTTCCAGTGAGGACTTAAGAAACTTGTTCATGCTTTTATCAGCAGCAGGGTGGATTACTGTAATGGACTCCTCACTGGGCTTCCCTAAAAGACAGTCAGACGGTTGCAGCTCATCCAGAACGCTGCGGCCAAGACTCTGACCAGAACCAGGAAATCAGAACACATCACACCTGTCCTCGGGTCTTTACACTGGCTCCCAGTTACATTCAGAATAGATTTTAAAGTACTATTACGTGCCTATAAATCACTAAATGGCCTAGGACCTCAATACATTACAGCTATGCTCACTGAATACAAACCCAACAGATCACTTAGATCTTTAGGATCATACAAACTAGAAATTCCAAGAGTTCAGTCAAAGCAGGGTGAATCGACCCTACTACGCCCCACGCTGATGGAATCAGCTTCCAGAAATGATCAACTAGAGGTCTGCATTGACCAGACCTGACCAGATTTCTGTGGCGCAGGAATAAATTTCCTAATACAGCGCGGGAGCAGTCGGTAACGGGTTTAATTTGGGATGGGAGCGGGCCGTCTAGCAATATCACTCCCGACTCCCGAGCGAGCACGCATATGTATGTGTGTAAATGAAATAGCGCGATGCTGTGTTTAGCTTGTTTGTTGCTGTGTGTGTATGTGATTGTGCGTGCGCGCGAATGAGAGAAAGAGAGAGAGCTTTGCCTGTGTGTGTGGTTGGTGCTTATTTGTGTGTGTGTGTTAGTGCGCGCGCGTGAATGAGAGAGAGAGAGAGAGAGAGAGAGAGAGAGAGAGAGAGAGAGAGAGAGAGATTTGTCTGTGTGTGTGTGCTTGGTGCTTATGTGTATGTGTGTTTATAGAGACAGCTTGTTATAGGCTGTCTGGACTCTGTATAGCTGAGTGGTTTTCGGTTTTGTTCTCCCCCCGCTTTTTAGCGGTATCGGGCGCGGCGGGTAGAAAACGGGGCGGGGCGGGCAGCGGGACAACAAATGCTGAATGTAACCGGGAGCGGTCGGGTTCGGGCTAAAACCTGGCGGACGGATTCAAAATTTAGTCCCGCGCAGATCTCTAGCTCCAACATTACGTATATTTAAATCCAGACTTAAAACACATCTGTTTAGCTGTGCTTTTACTAAATGAACATTGTGCTACGTCCAACAGAACACACAATTATGTTGTTCTTTTCTTTTTCATTCTTTTATAATCTGTTTTAACACATTTTAATATGTTTTATCTAATCATTTTTATTCACGTGTTTCTTTTATTCCTGCTTATGTAAAGCACTTTGAATTGTCACTGTGTATGAAATGTGCTGTATAAATAAACTTGCCTTGCCTTGTTTAATCAAATGAACTTTTCTAGTCATCTCAACTCACATCATTTAAACTGACTACAAATCTTAAATTAAACTTTGTTTAACTTTAAAAAAAATGTAGTTGAAACCAGATTGAGTCATTAAAAGAAGAAACTTAAAATTATTTGTTGTCCTGACTTTTAGTCATTTTGTTAGTGTAGGTTATTTTACTGACTGAAGGAACTGAAAGTGTAAGGCAAATGTTTTGTTGTGTATTGACTCCATTGCAATACTATATGTATATATATATATATATATATATATATATATATATATATATATATATATATATATATATATATATATATATATTGCACCTTATTTTGCTTAGTCCCTTATTGGAAGAAACATTGAGCACCCGGAGGAAACCCGCGCCAACACGAGAGAACATACAAACTCTACACAAAAACGCCAACTGGCCCAGTCGGGACTCGAACCAGTGGCTTTCTTGCTGTGAAGTCACTATTGTCTCGATTACCAGCGATCATACTTCATAAGATCGCTGGATCCCACTCACATAAACATGGACTACAAATCCGCCATTTCTGGACTACATTCTCATGCAGGGCCGGAGTGGGACTCATTTTCAGCCCTGGAGTTTCAAGCCAGACCGGCCCACCTCAGTTCACGACTGATTCCAATTCAGTTGTTAATGGCACTATCACGTTTTTTTCAAGAAAACTGCTGCTTTACAAATTCAAATGTTCAACAGCCCTAACAGTATTTTATGTCTTAACAATAAAATCGAAAAAAAAAAAAAAGATTTTTTATGGGAGATTCGATCATAGGTCTGTGAAACTGAAATGTATTGTGCTTACCACTGGACCACGTTGGCGCTATTACAGTGAGAGTAAAAAATAACTAATGGCTTGCCACCCTCAAGACACAGCACTACTTTCTTTTGATGGCTCAATCTTTTTCTCCTATTTTTAGATTTCTGATCAAGTTATGTCAGATTTATTAATGTAGTGAATCATTTGATTTTCATTGAGCAGGTGTATTATTCATTTTATTCGAATTCTTATATTCACTAAGGTGCCGCTGTTTGGGGTCGATAGTTGCATTACATCATCATCATTAACGTTAGTTAACCTGCAGGCTGCATTTTTCTCACGGGGCTGCGAGAAAATAAATAAAAAGAGCGGCACTACGGCAAAATAATGATTAAAAAAAGTAAAGCTATTGTCAAATAAATAAATAGAAGAAAAAAGTGTGACTGCTGAGAGTGCAAGCAGCTAGGGACACCGGCCCTCGCGGCCAAAAAACAGACCGGCCCACCGGGAATTCTCCCGGTCCTCCCGATTAGCCAATCCGGGCCTGTTCTCATACATGCACTCCGCTCACAGACACACATGCTTCCTCATTTAGACTGATTACACTCGCACCACCTGAGGATTGTCTACGACTGATTCATTCATTCATTTTCCTGTCAGCTTAGTCCCTTTATTAATCCGCGGTCGCCACAGCGGAATGAACCGCCAACTTATCCTGCAGGTTTTTAAGCAGCGGATCTCTGCGAAAGTCTACGACTGATTACACACACTATTTAAGCAGCACACTCACTCATTCACATGGCCAAGTCTTGTTATCTGCCTCAGTAACATTACAACGCATTTTCCTAGCCCTGTTTTCCCGAGTATTTACCTCACCTTGTCTATTTAGTTATCCCTGTCTGCCGCCTGCCTTCTGACCTCTCGCTTGTTATATTGACGACGATTCTGGACTGCCTTTGTACATCTGTTTGCACCTGTGCTGACCTTTGCTTGCCTGACTACTCCAATAAACCTGCAAGTGGATCCACTTTCAGTTGTCTGTGTCACTCCCCGGGGTTACAACTATAGCTATGTTTCTATCCACTTATTTTATGCGCATAAAAAAAATCAGTTGACGGAAACGCAAAGATGTGCATAAATTTTGAAAATGCACATAAAAATTGTATGAGCTTAACTAAGTAGGATAAACTTTTCATTCCAAAAGATACACATAAACTGTGATGGAAACACGCTTACCAAAGCTATTCCAATATGTGCTTTAAAAAAATTATCATGTAATGATAAAAATGTGTGTGAATAGACAAACCAGCAGGCTGAGCACACTGTGAAACACCTGAAATGTTGATTTGGTCATTCTAAATCGCCGGAACCATTTCTGTATTAGTGTTCAAATTACTAATGTAGTACTAGTGTTACACTGATAACACCGAAGAAGCCGTTCACACGAAGGTAATCGGTCAGCATGAAAAAGAACGGTGTAACACCGCACCGTAGCATTCGTTTTTTAGACAAAATGCAGCCATATGTTCTTCTGGCTACATAACTTGTGATGTCCAGAAATGTATATAGGGTTACGTTTTCAGAATGAGCCTACATTGGATCCATTCATTCATCTTCTGCCACTTTTCCGGGGCCGGGTTGCGGGGGCAGCAGTCTTAGGAGAGAACCCCAGACTTCCCTCTCCCCAGACAGTTCCTCCAGCTCCTGCGGGGGGTCCCGAGGCGTTCCCAGGCCAGCCAAGAGACGTAGTCCTTCCAGCATGTCCTGGGTCTTCCCCGAGGCCGCCTCCTGGTAGGACATGCCTGGAACACCCCTCTAGGTAGGCGTCCAGGAGGCATCCGAAACAGATGCCCGAACCACCTCAGCTGACTTCTCTCGATGTGGAGGAGCAGCGACTCTACTCCGAGCTCCTCCCGGGTGTCAGAGCTCCTCACCCTATCCATAAGAGTGCGCCCTGCCACCCTTCGAAGGAAACTCATTTCGGCCGCTTGTATCCAAGATCTTGTCCTTTCGGTCATGATCCAAAGCTCATGACCATAGGTGAGAGTAGGAACGTAGATTGACCAATAAATTGAGATCTTTGCCTTTCCGCTCAGCTCCTTCTTCACCACAACGAACCGGTACATCGACCACATTACTGCTGCCGCTGTACCAATCCGCCTGTCAATCTCACGTTCCATCCTTCCCTCACTCGTGAACAAAACCCAGAGATACTTAAACTCCTCCACCTGGGTTAAGGACTTTCCTCCAACCTGGAGATGGCAAACCACCTTTTTTCCAGTGGAGCACCATGGCCTCGGACTTGGAGGTGCCGATTCTAATCCCAGCCACGTCACACTCGGCAGCAAACCGCCCCATTGCATGCTGAAGGTCCATGTCTGATGAAGTCAACAGAACAACATCGTCTGAGAATAACAGAGGCGTTGGATAATCATTTTAAATAATTATCATTATGATTTTCCCATGGTCTAACAGCCCTTCTACTAAAGGGCACTGCGGTAAATTTATTTCGAACTGTAATCAAAAGTGACTGGAACAACCTTTGCTTTAATCTATTCCAACCTACTTTGTGAAACATTCTGCGTTCCAGTCAATTTATTTGTGTTGGGACAACATGAAGGAATTAATTTAATTATTTACATTTTTACAAATTTAAGTGGATTGAACATAAAACAATGAAGTTATCCGCCCTAAAAATCTTAAGAATTGTGTTGTTTCAGCTCTTTTTAAATAAGGGTTTGAACATACAGCAAAAGTCACATCAGAATCAGAGATATCAACAGACTGTAAAATCAAAGCAAGTAACAACATTAACAGGTACATGCATCTATTCACTGGAAACACGGGGACATTTGCTTGTGGTTCATAAGAATATGAATTTTGCAGAAATTTAAGTGGTCCCAAGACATAGGGAATTTTGCTAAGAAAACGAATGTAGTGTCTACTGAGACATGTTACTGTAACATAACAGAAAGCCCCAGTCAGATCAATGGTTTCACTTCTGTTTTTATTTTTCCTGAGACTTCAATTGTTCAGCCATATGGCCTTCAGACCTGCACTGATCCTACATGACACTGATTCAAAAAGGTGCTGGAAACATTTCTCAAAGATTTTGTCCATAATAAAATCAAACAAACCCAAATAAAGAAAGTTAGGACAGTATGAAAAACACAAATAAAAAAGAAAGTAGTGATTTCCAAATGTACTTTCACTTGCATTTTATTGCAGACAATATGAACACGACATCATTTCTGTTTTGTCTAGTCAACTTCCTTTCATTTGTGAATATACATCTATCCTGTCATTCAGACCTGCAATGCATTCCAAAAAAGTTGAGACAGGAGCAGTTTAGGGCTAGTAATCAGGTAAATTGGTTAAATAATGATGTAATTTGAAACAGGTGATGTGAACAGGTGATTGTAATTAGGATTTGGTACAAAAGCAGCATCCAAGAAAGGTCTAGTCCTTTAGGAGCAAAGATGGGTTGAGGATCGCCAGTGTGCCGACAATGACATGAGAAAATTATTGAAATGTTTAAAAACAATGTTCCTCAAAGAACGACAGGAAGACATTTGGATATTTCAGCTTCAACAGTGCATAACATAATTAAACAATTCAAGGAATCTGAAGGAATTTCAGTGTGTAAAAGACAACGGCGCAAGCTTAAGTTGAACTATCATGATCACCGATCGCTCAGGCGGCACTGCATCAAGAATCATCTATAATCGATATCGCCACATGGGCTCAGGACTACTTTGGCAAACCTTTGTCAAGCACCACAATACAAAGCTGCATCCAAAAATGCCAGTGAAAACTGTACTGTGACAAAAGGAAGCCCTATGTTAACAATGTCCAGAAGCTCTGAGGCATCTGGGAAGTACCATCACACAGTGGAAATGTGTACCGTGGTCAGATGAATTCACAATTCAGATATTTTTGGGAGAAATCGACCCGCTTGTTCCCGACCAAAGAAGAAAAGGACAAAATGTTATGTTGTATTGTCTGTACTTGTATATTAATACAAGTCAACGTAAATTTAGAAATAATTTCTTCTTTTTTATTTGCCTTTTGCATACTGTCCCGACCTTTTCTGATTTGGGGTGGTACAAAAGGAACAATTCTGTACTAACGATTACTAATAACTACTTTAAGTAATAATGTGTACCTTTAAGGAACCAGTATTGACCCTTAAGGTACAAAAGTGCACCTATTGACATAAAATATTACCTCAGTTATAGCTTTATACCTTTATTTGTAAAATAGTATAAGGCAAGATGAAACCATGTTTGAATGTTGTTTACACCAAACTCTAACCCTACCTCCTCACCATACTGCAGCAGAAATCGAAACTCATCAGACTTGGTGACCTTTTTTTAACCTTCTGACAATTCCAGTTCTAGAACCACATCTACATCCCTAGAACTGCTGTTTAATTACTCTAAAATAATACAGTCAAAATGCCCAGCTTTATGCTCTAATAATTCAACAAAGACTATAGAAGACATTTGATAAAACGTGTCAGTCGCATAATTTTGAATGAGTAAAATGCAACAGTCAATACTGAAGCCTATTCTAGTAAATCACTGATTGCTATTGATTAATAATTCTCTGGGTAGGGGCTCTGTCCAGGTGTTTGAACAACAGTTTCTGCAGCTTCATTGTTACAAATCCTCTGGGGTCCTTTTAATGCATTGGAATCTCAGCAAATACCTACATCACAGACATGAAAAATATATCTTTTATTCTACTTTTAAACAAACTGATTACACACACAAACAAAGGAAATCTGCGAGAAAAGAAATCTGCGAGATACAGTTTGACCATCTGACCTCATTATTATGAACAAATTCCCACCTCTTGACAACCCACAGACAATTTCGGAGAAGATTTGCCTCCAGAAATATGTTGAAAACTTATTCAGAAGACCAGCGCTTGTAACGCCGGGGAGTAACACCACAACAGATGGTAGGATCCAATATGCAGGTTTATTCACAGTCAGGCAAGCAGTGGTCAATACGGGAGCAAACAGGTATGTGAGGACAATCCAGAATCGTAGTCAGTTTAACAATCAAAAGGTCGAAAGGCAGGCGGCAGACAAGGATAACTAAATAAACAAGGCTAGGTTCAAAACAGGAAAACAAGACAAGGAAAACGCGTTGTAATGCTACTATACAGTGAACAAGACTCGGCAAACTGAAGGGGTGAATGTGTGCCTTAAATAGTGTGTGTTAATCAGTCTCTGAAAGTCCTCAGGTGTGAAAATGTAATCAAGCTGGATGAGTGAGCAGGTGTGAGTGTCTAGGAGAAGTGCATGTATGCATATGTAGTCCAAAAGAAGGCAGATATGTAGTTTTATGAGTGAGTGTTTACCAGCGACATCTGGTGGTTGTTCGCTGGTGAACATGACAGCGCTAATGGATGCGGCTTTATTTAGAGAATGGTTTTGTGTAACAGTTTTTGTTTTAAGTTACTGATTCTTATGGTATTTACATTTGATCCACAAGATTACATAAAATTTGTTTCCCATCAGTGCGCTTTAGCATTAGCTAAGCATGGTCACCACACCTAAAGACATTGTTTTGATCAGGGGTGTCCAAACTGGGTCTGGGAGGGGCGGTGTCCTGCATATTTTAGTTCCCACCCCAATTAAAACACACCTGAACCAGCTAATCAACCTGTTAATTATTAATAAAGTAATGAAAGAGAGAGACTTCCACTGCTAACATAAATTACAAAGTTTCTAGCATAAATTGTCATTAGTATTGAGTATGAATTAGCATGTCTCTAGCATGTTTCTAGTATGAACTAGCATGTCGTCAGCATAAATTTAGCATGAATTAGCATGTTTGCTAATATGATTAGTATGTTTGTTAGTATGTTTCTATTATGGATTATAATTCATATACCAGATGTTGCTAGTATATGAATTAGCATGTTGCTAGTATGATTAGTAGGCTATGTTTCAGGTATGGTGTAGTATAATGTTAGCATGAATTGGTATGTTATCAGCAGTGTTGTGCAAGTTACTTCTAAACTGTAATACATTACAGATTACTTGTTACTGTTATTTAAAAGTAATCCCTCTCTACTGAAAAAAACAGCTTAAACCAGCCTTGGCTGGTTGGCTGGTTTTAGCTGGTCAACCAGGCTGGTTTTAGAGGGATTTTGGCCACTTCCAGGCTGGCTTCCAGCCATTTCCAGCCTGGTCTTAGCTGGTCAGGCTGGAAAATGACCAGCTAAAACCAGCTTGGTTTAAGATGGACATAGTTGGTTTTGGCTGGGCTTCCAGCCTGGCTAGGCTGGTCAAGCTGGATTTAGCTGGTCATCTCCCAGCCTGACTAGGCCGGAAATGGCTGGAAACCAGCCTGGAAGTGGCCAAAACCCCTCTAAAACCAGCTGAGCTGACCAGATAAAACCAACCAACCAGCCTAGCTAGGCTGGTTTAAGCTGTTTTTTTTCAGCAGGGCTGACATTACAATATTACTGTCTCATACCTTTAATGTTACTAGACTCTCATATTACTTTTTAGTTACTTTTACCAAAAATAACTACAGAATTAGAACTTAACATTCTAAAATGACAAAATGTACTGCAGAGCATTTTACATCCAGTAGAAAGCGATATGATGTAGCATAATGACTGTATAATGACCTGTCCAGGATACTAACAATATATATTTGGCAACTTAAAGGCTCAAGACAATGCAAGAAAGGATAAGAGCCAGAATCACAAATGATTTAAGTCTGTTAAAAGTATGGTAGAGGTAAAGTGATTATCTGGCAATATCTGTGAATACCTTAGCCATATTCAAATTAGACACAACAGGCCTATAAATCCAATGCCATGACAAGATGCAGATTTTTTTCTTTTCTTATTGTTGCAATTATTATATTCACTTTAAATTCAAGTGGTTCACTGCACAAAACTGTCATGCACAAAAAGAGCATGATGAACATAGCTTTCTCAAAATAATGTGCAATTAGAGGACCAACCCTTCAACCTCAGTCATTTTAAGCCATTGAAAGGAACATATAGGCTAAACATAGAAATAGAGGAAGGAAATAGAACTTACTTGCGGTATTTTATATTTGTTAATGTCTTGTGCGCGAAGTTTCTTGTAACGCACGCGTTACTGAACATGTACCGAGTAAAATATTAATGAAAAAGTGTTAGTAATGCCTTACACTACTGCGTTACAGGAAAAAGTAATATGCTACTATAATACATTACTTTTTTTTACAATGGAAGTCTATGGGACAGTCGCTAGGATGCCGTAAGTGGTTGCTAGGGTGTGGCTAGTAAGTTAAAAGGTCATCAGTGTTTGGCAGCTTAGTTGTCTGAGTCAAATGAGCTCAATTTTAAGTCTGTATGACAGTCTGACCAAAAGTTATGGTTTTCTCAAGCCACTATCAATATGATATATTGAATGATATATATATATTTATATATATACATATATATATATATAATTATACTTATTATAATTTATAATTATTATTTTTTACTACTATTACTATCTATTGTGTGTACTTATTTTTTTATTATATATTTCTGTTGCTTTTTATGTAAACTATAAATTCTTTGGCAATACATTTGTAAAATTTGTCATGCCAATAAAGCAACTATTGAATTGAATTGAGAGAGAGAGAGAGAGAGAGCGAGAAAGAGAGAGAGAGAGAGAGAGAGAGAGAGAAAGAGAGAGAGAGAGAGAGAGAGAGAGAGAGATTAAGCCTGTCTGTCAACAGCAGTAGCACCTCTAATAATAGTGAAACTAAGTTTGAAAAAAAATTATGTCTGTAAACACATCCTCTTTTTTGTTAGTACATGAAAAGAAAGACTTTTAATCAATTTAATATTATGCCTTCCTCAAATGTAAACAGAGACTGAATCTGTTCTTATACGCTGCATTTTATTTTCTTGCACAAATATATGATACATCTGCTCATCTTTCACCATTTAAAAACATAATTGTTTCAGTCTTTTAAACTCAAACTTTTCTCATATTTGTCTTTAACTACAGTAGCAGGATACTGCATATTCACTAATATTACTAAGATAAAAACACTTACTGTCATAAAACAAATTCTTGAAAATGCGGGGACCTTCCTAACAGACGAAGGAAGTGCATGCCACAACCACAAAAGCTCTTTCTCCCATGGCTTTTAATATGCATTGAGGTTGTTGGAGAAGTAATGAATCTGCAGAATAGAGCGATTGTGAACGTTTTCTGTATACGCCAGGGTCAAAAATCACCCGCCTTCGCTAAACCTCTAAAATAAAGCATATTAATTTAAATTCAATCCTCAAATCTATTTTGTATGAAGGAACAACCTCAGCTTCATCACAAACTCTAAGAATGTCTTGGGTTTTCTCTCAACAGTGGGGAGTTTTAATCAACGTTTTTTGTTTAATACTAATTTTTGACAACAGTAACAATTTTTTTTTTTAAAGTGCATAAGTGTAAAACTTTTTCAGCAAGAGAATATTCAAGGTTTTTTATTATCTAGTTTTGAACTGTGAGAGTGTGTCTGAGCCTCGGACATTATCAGGAAGGCTATTCCAGAGTTTAGGAGCCATAAATGAGAAGGCTCGACCTCCTTTACTCGACTTTGCTATTCTAGGTACTACGAGAAGCCCTGAGTTTTGAGAACTTAAAGAGCGGGTTGGATTGTAGCGAGACAGAAAGTTGGTTAGATAAACAGGAGCTAGATTATTTAAAGCTTTATAGGTAAGAAGCAATATTTTAAAATCAGTACAAAACTTAACAGGCACCCCAAAAATTGGGGTGATATGATTGGCCTTTATTTTATACTAGCTGAAGTTTGTTAATAGAGGATGCTGGGCAACCAGCAAACAGAGCATTACAGTAATCCAACCTAGAAGTCATAAAAGCATGGACTAGCTTTTCTGCATCTGAGATGGATAGCATACTTCGTAACTTAGCGATATTTCCCAGATGAAAGAAGGCAGTTTTTGTGACATAATATATAAGATTTATAAGATATATATAGATAAGATATAACAAACATATATCATATCTAAAATACGGTAATTTACTGTAAAAAGTAGAAATTATTTATGTTCCAACTGTATTTTTACAGTGATTTTACACCTGCTTCTTTTGTACTGTATATTATGGAGTTTCTTAACAGCGTATATAATAAAAAAGAGGAGACCTTACGTATATAACGAGGACAAATGACTGAGTTCAGCCAAATGTAATGAAAGGTCAAGTATGGAATTACAAACAAAAATAGAAACATTTTTTTTGTTGCGCGTGGGTTTTGACACACATATTGGCACACATGTACATGCTAACTGCGGCGCTGATGTTTCCATTGTGGAAAGGAACAAAAGCATTTGGTTTGACCCTGCAGATGAAACTGATATGCATCTAAAAGATGTCCTTAAAACAAGACAAAACTACATATCAGGCAAGTCAAATCCACGTTACTTTAGCTCATACAGTACAAGGCTTTCTTTTAAATCTACACGTATAATATAATAAGCAAGAGTCATCGATTGGGAAATTTCGAAAAACTTTCATCCCCTTTGCTTTATGTACATATCACAATTCACATCCTAATGTGTGCACAGTCATTTCCTCTAAAGTGCCGCAGCTTAATCAAGAATAAGAGCTGAGAAGAGAATGAGTGAAAATGAGAGTATCAGACAGGAAACTGCCTTTTGCGACTTCACTTGCCATGGATTTAGCCTAACATATAGTTCTCAACATAACTGAGTACACCCCATTTTTGAAAATGAACATTTTCTCTATTTCATAACATTTCATAAATAACATTCATCCATTTCTCAGGGAATTTAGGTCTTATGTTTGGAGCATTTGAACAAAACAGATTTATTAAACGGATATATTTATTTAAATAATATTTAAGTCGCAGAACATCTTCAGAAATAAAAAAGATAATGCATTTAAATTCATGCAAAATTTGGGGAAAAAAAATACATTTTGTTTCTCTTGAATTTAGCTTTTATTTATTTATTTAAAATTTTTCCTTAACATATAAATTTGGGTGTACTAATTTTGGGCCATTATCATAAGTTATTTTGTTAGATTAGCTGCAGATTTGGCTTTAGCACTGACTAATCTAATGTACTCTCACCGGCCAATTTATTAGGTACACCTTTCCAACTTCTCGATAAAGCTAATTTTTAATCAGCCAATCACATTGCAGAAACTTGATGCATTTGGGCATGTAGACATGGTCAAGGCGATCTGCTGCAGTTCAAACTGAACATCAGATTGGGGAAGAAAGGTGATTTAAGTGACTTTGAATGTGGCATGGTTGCTGATGCCAGACAGGCCGCTCTGATTATTTCAGAAACAGCTGATCTACTGGGATTTTCACGCACAACCAATCTCTAGGGTTTAAATGCCTTGATGCCAGAGGTCAGAGGAGAATGGCTAGACTGGTTCCAGCTGATAGAAAGAGTAACAGTAAATAACCACAACATGTCGAACCTTGAGGCAGATAGGCTACAGCAGCAGAAGACCACATTGCTGTTAGCTAAGAACAGGAAACTGGGGCTACAATTCGCACAGGCTCAGCAAAATTGGACAATAGAAGATTAGAAAAACGTTCCCTGGTCTGATGAGTCTCAATTTCTGTTGCGACTTTGGGATGGTCGGGTCAGAATTTGGCATCAACAACATGAAAGCATGGATCCATCCTGCCTTGTATCAACGGTTCAGGCTGGTGGTGGTGGTGTAATGGTGTGGGGGATATGTTCTTGTCACACTTTGGGCACGTTAGTACCAATTGAGCATCGTGTCAACGCCACAGCCTACCTATGTATTGTTGCTGACCATGTCTATCCCTTTATGACCACAGTGTACCCATGTTCTGATGGCTACTTCCAGCAGGATAATGCGCCAGGTCATTAAGTGTGAATCATCTCTGGTTTCTTGAACATGGCAATGAGTTCACTGTACTCAAATGGCCTCCACAGTCACCAGATCTCAATCCAATAGAGCAACTTTGGGATGTGATGGATGGAAGATTCGCATCATGGATTTGCAGCTGTCAAATCTGCAGCAACTGCATGATGCTATCATGTCAATAGACCAAAATCTCTGAGGAATATTTCCAGTACCTTTTTAAATCTATGCCACGAAGGATTAAGGCAGTTCTGATGGCAAAAGGGGGTCCAACCCGGTTCATAGTAAGGTGTACCTAATAAAGTGGCCAGAGAGAAATCGAATATTGTAAAACTTCCTATAGAAAATATTCATTTAAATGAGAGATTTGTGAGGGGTGTACTCATGTATGAGCACTGTATTTGTTGCGACCCTGTTCTTATCATTTATTTGTTGTTTATGTTATTCGCAGAGGACAGACGTCATTTATAACAATTTCATCCTGTGATCAAAACAGTTTCATGACAGACTGAAAAGGTAGTCTTGCTTGAGGGCTGAGCATGTATGGAAATGTTCTTTGTACGTGATGCAAAGCAGGACACTTTGTGCATTTGTGGTGAGAAAATCTCTCAGCTGGCACATGCACTGCTGTTTACTAAGGCAGGGTTCATCATTAATACTGCTTGACGTTTAGAAGTTTGTTCAGCACATCTCACAGCACATCAAATGAGTTCAACACATCACGCAACAATAGACAAACCACATAGCAGAAGATGAAACAAAAGATATGCTGTAAAATAATGTCTGAGTTCAATGCTAAAAAAATGGTAAAAATGCTACAGTAAAAATCTGTAATCTGGAAAACACGTTGAATAAGTTCAACACATCATGCAACAATAGATGGAACATAAAACAGATGACTAATAAAGCTATGCTGTAAATAAAAAATGTCTGATATCAGTAATAAAAACAGTAAAAATGCTACACTAAAAATCCGTAATCTGGAAAACACGTCAAATAAGTTCAACACATCATGCAACAATAGACGGAACACAAAACAAATGATGAATAAAGCTACGCTGTAAATAAAAAAAATGTCTGATTTCAGTAATAAAAACAGTAAAAATGCTACACTAAAAATCTGTAATCTGGAAAACACGTCAAATAAGTTCAACACATCATGCAACAATAGATGGAACACAAAGCAGATGATGAATCAAGATGATGAATAAAGCTACACTGTAAATAAAAAAAATGTCTGATATCAGTAATAAAAACAGTAAAAATGCTACAGTAAAAATCTGTAATCTGGAAAACACGTCAAATAAGTTCAACACATCATGCAACAATAGACGGAACACAAAACAAATGATGAATAAAGCTACGCTGTAAATGAAAAAATGTCTGATATCAGTAATAAAAACAGTAAAAATGCTACAGTAAAAATCTGTAATCTGGAAAACACGTCAAATAAGTTCAACACATCATGCAACAATAGACGGAACACAAAACAAATGATGAATAAAGCTACGCTGTAAATAAAAAAAATGTCTGATATCAGTAATAAAAACAGTAAAAATGCTACAGTAAAAATCTGTAATCTGGAAAACACGTCAAATAAGTTCAACACATCATGCAACAATAGACGGAACACAAAACAAATGATGAATAAAGCTACGCTGTAAATGAAAATTTGTCTGATATCAGTAATAAAAACAGTAAAAATGCTACACTAAAAATCCGTAATCTGGAAAACACATCAAATAAGTTCAGCACATCACGCAACAATAGACGGAACACAAAACAAATGATGAATAAAGCTATGCTAAATAAAAAAATGTCTGATATCAGTAATAAAAACAGTAAAAATGCTACACTAAAAATCCGTAATCTGGAAAACACGTCAAATAAGTTCAACACATCATGCAACAATAGATGGAACATAAAACAGATGACGAATAAAGCTACGCTGTAAATAAAAAATGTCTGATATCAGTAATAAAAACAGTAAAAATGCCACACTAAAAATCCGTAATCTGGAAAACACGTCAAATAAGTTCAACACATCATGCAACAATAGACGGAACACAAAACAAATGATGAATAAAGCTACGCTGTAAATAAAAAATGTCTGATATCAGTAATAAAAACAGTAAAAATGCTACAGTAAAAATCCGTAATCTGGAAAACACGTCAAATAAGTTCAGCACATCACGCCACAATAGACAAATCACAAAGAAGATGATGAAAAGAGCTACATTGTACAAAAATTGAATGATTTCAATGCTAAAAAAACAGTAAGGGCACTATTATACACCCGGCGCAATGCTGCGCAAGGCGCGACGCAATTGTTGTTTGCTAGTTTAAGCTTGGCGCAGGAGTCGTTTTGAAGTTTTGCAGCACGCTGTTTAAATAGCAAATGCATTTGCCCTCATATGTGCGCCCATAGGCGTTCTGGTCTAAAAAAAGGAGGTGTGTTGAGGTGCATTGCTATTTTGAGGAACTAAAATAGATCAATAGACCAGATCAAAGCAGGTCTATAGTCCATAGTTAGACCACAACTATAGTTAGTTGTGCGCCTTGCCTACACACTGATTAAAACAGACAGGATGTACATCAATACGCAAATATCTTTACATATGAAAAAGAATTAAACGAATAAAATATTACAAAATAATTATTTTCAACATAAATATGAAAACCTTACTTTCATGCATTCTTCATCTCTGAGGGCTTTTCCAGTTTATTCGTAACGATTTACTTTTGTATAATGTAATTATTAGTAGCAGTATTATTTATTATATCCATATTTATATTTGTTTTATTAAAACAAGCTTAGATTTGTCCACCTGTCAGGTTTTAGACCATATGGGGCACAGCATGTGTATTAGGATATAACTCAGTTTTTGAGCACACTTCGATATTATTGTTCATTTATTCGTTTGCTGGAAATTAGAACTGAATTTAGAAATAGTTTTGAAACAAATCTTTGTGCTTAATAAAAGAAATTAATTATTTATAGGTAATTGATGTCTGTGCGTACAAGTTTTCTTATCCACGAGAGTGAAAGTGAAAGTAAATACTGAGAAGGCTCATCTTTCATTCACCTGCTGCAGATTCTCTGTTTAACTCTGTTTTCTCGCTAGTGAAACTCTCAGTTTTTCCACTTACAAAGTTCATCATGTAAATAGTAAATGCGCTATGGGGCGACGCAACTGATTCTTAAAGGGAATGGGAGATGAGACTCTGATTGATTTATTCTCAAAACACACCTTTAACTCATTAAGTGAATAAGCTCAACCCTTTTAGACCATGCGCTACGGCGGATTTTCCCGTCCTTAAAATAGCGAAAGTGGAAGCAGTGGCGCAGTAGGTAGTGCTGTTGCCTCACAGCAAGAAGGTCGCTGGATCGATCTCGATCCAGTTGACGTTTCTGTATGGAGTTTGCATGTTCTCCCTGTGTAGCTGACGCTGATTGGTCAGCTTGTCATTTTGTTTATTGTTTTGTATTTCATTATTTGAATGTGTATTCATTTATGTTACTAATTTCTTTGTTTCCGGTTGGCTTGAGTGGGAAGTCACATGATTCTCATTGATTGATTTAACCTGCGAGAGTTTGTATGGTCACTCAGGATAGTGAGATCTCAATGCAAGCACCTGTTAAATGCTTTTGCTTATTCTACAGCTGGTTAGCAGGCCAACACGGTAAACTAAAATCGTTTTATATATTATTTGTTTATTTTGATGTCCTTTTGATTGAGTTTTTGTGAAACATTTGGTTTGTTTATATGTTTATCTTTTCGTTTTCACGGTGTTCAATAAATGAAACGCATGGTGGACATCAGTATTTGGAAGCGTGGACTGTTTAATACCCGGCGGGTAGTTACACCCTGCGTTTGCGTGGGTTTCCTCCGGGTGCTCCGGTTTCCCCTACAGTCCAAAGACATGCGGTACAGGTGAATTGGGTAGGCTAAATTGTCCGTAGTGTCTGCGTGTGTGTGTGTGAGTGTTTGTGGATGTTTCCCAGAGATGGGTTTCGGCTGGAAGGGCATCCACTGCGTTAAAATGTGCTGAATAAGTTGGTGGTTCATTCCGTTGTGGCGACCCCAGATTAATAAAGGGACTAAGCTGACAAGAAAATGAATGAATAGATGAATTCCGACATGCGCTTAATGCATTTGCGTCCTGCGCTTTGGACTTTGCGCATGGATCATCAAAATAGAGCCCCAAAATTGCTAAAGGTAAAATCCTACTGTATACAGTGAATATCCGTAAATGGACTTATTTACATATTACTATGTTTCATGTATTAGTTCACAAAATTTTCTTATGAGTTGTGCACATTCGAGGTTTATGTTACATGTAAAGTTGATAAATAATATTTATTGAATTATTTTAGTGTCATGTGTGTTACCATGATGGTGTTGTGTGAATGACACTGAGCACCATCTATACACTAGTATGTTTCTCTGCTTGTGGGAAAAGTTGTTTGTGATGATCTTGTGACTCTCATTCACACCTGCTTATTGTTGGGTTTTTGTCAGTGTAACAAAGCTCTGTTGTGTAGTTGTACTTCAAAGCATTGATGTATGATTATAAACTAATTAAATGATTTACAGTAAAATTTAGATTTTTTTACATCCCTACTGGATTTTAAAAGTTAAATTCTTTAGCTGTCATTTTTGGATTTTTCTTAGTGTAAATTAATAATAAATAATAATATAAGACCACCAAAAGGTACAAACAGTGTGGGTGTCATAATATATGTAAACAAATGATAGGAGAACAAAGAAAATACAATTAAATAATCACATTACTATGTACCTATTTCATCAGAATCATACTAATCAATCTAAAATAATAAATTCTTTACAAAGATATTCAAGGGATCAAGTGAAATTGTTTTCATATTACAATATATATAAATATTTATATATAAATACATATTAGGGCTGCACGAGTAATCGAAAAAAGATCACGATCTCTATTCGACCCTACACACGATCTTAATTCAGCTTTTCGATTCAGCCAATTATATTTTTAAGGTCTGGAGAGAAGGATAAAGTCTTCACAGCAACATTGACACCTTCAAATGCCGTTATGAGTGTCACATGCTGTATTTATAAGGTATAATTCACCCAAAAATGTCATTTTTGTCTTCATGTATCAATGTGTTCGCGGTCAAATCACACGTGAGCTGACTGCGAGGTGTTTGTTTACTTCCGAGAACGCGCACATGCACGCCAATGACACCTACTTTAGTGAGAGGTTAAGAATTTTGTGGCACATTTAAAGGTTACCAACATCTTAAATATATTTACATAAAGTTGAAGCCAGAATTATTTGCCCCCCTTCGAAATGTTTTGGTTATTTCTAAATATTTCCCAAATGTTTAACATAGCAAGGACATTTTCACAGTATGTCTGATTATATATTTTTCATCTTATTAATTTTATTTCAGCTAAAAAAGCAGTTTTAATTTTTTTAAAAACCATTTTTAAGTAAAAATTATTAGCTCATTTAGGCTATCTTTTTTTCGATAATGTCTACAGAACAAACCATAATTATGCAATAACCTCCCTAATTACCCTAACCTGCCAAGTTAACCTAATCAACTTAGTTAAGCATTTAAATGTCACTAAGTTGTATAGAAGTGTCTTGAAAAATATCTAGTCAAATATTATTTACTGTCATCATGACAAAGATAAAATAAATCAGTTATTAGAGATGAATTATTAAACCTATTATAATTAGAAATGTGTTGGAAAAAAATCTTCTTCCGTAAAACGGAGGGGGAAAAAAATAAACAGGGCAAATAATTCGGGGGGCTAATAATTCTGACTTCAACTGTTGTACTCTCCAATTCACAGCACTCGATGACGATTTCCTTTACTGAGAAACCCAAAAACGTGAAAAGGGTCTATTACCAGGAGTATATCAAGAACATACAGCTAATACAGGGGAAGTAAGTACGAGACTGGACAGGGAACAAAGAAAACACTGAAACTTAAATACTCTAATTAACTAAATCAGATGACGCAGATGAAAAGATCAACACAGATGAAGGAAATTAGTGTCCATGGGAACAGATAAGTGGTTAGGAACAAGATCAAAGAAACAAGAACTGAACTGTGCCAGTGGGTCGTTATTATTATTATTTTAAATCAGTGATGTTATTTATAGTTACATCAGTGTGCACGTGCACAAACAATACAGTTAAGGCTGACATCAAACTCAAAAAGCAACATTTTTAATAAATGTTAAATAATAAAAAAAACACAATAATTGAATTTTAAACACACACACACGCACACACACACACACACACACACACACACACACACACACACACACACACACACACACACACACACACACACACACACACATTAAAAACATGTTGCATTTCTACAGTGTTTAACAGCTGGAACAGGAAATTTGTTTATTTATCAACCAACTCACCAGATGTAATTGAACTGAGATGAACTAGACAACACCTTACACAGTGAAATGAGTAAGAAAAATTAAGTTCAGAATGAATCCAGCCTATAATTATTGGAAATACGTGCCTCTGCTTATACATTTTTGTGTAACGTAAAATAAATTGCTCCGGATACATTTTGTCGCACATTTCAGATGACACATCCACTAGAGGGCGCTGTCTTCATTTTGGCAAATATAAAATACTTTACTTATGGTGCGTTTTGCTGTACAATTCAGATACACGCCCTTCTTTTACACCTCCACAAGAAAGCTTGTCATACAGATCACCTAGACCAGGGGTTCCCAAACTTTTTAGGTGGTTATAAATATACAAACCTTGCACACACAACAATAGGTCTATATTAACACAAAGCATATTGACAACACAAAAAGTGCAACAGTCTAACAACCACATCATTTTTATAGTCATTTATTAATGTTTAATTCAATATTAACCTCAACGAATGAGACTGGTGGACACAATATTTTCAGCACAAGTCTATTCTTGGTTTAATTTTGGAGACCGCCACTCAGAGATCATTCTCAATGTTCAGTTGTGGCCTGTATTTACTTTTAACGTATTTGATTGTGATAAAGGTGTCAGAAATGTTAACCTGGTGCTATAAAATCAATCTGCTGCAGCTGACGTTATTGCGGTGTTGTTTATCTAACGTAAACACCAATCCTATTAAAAAAATAATGTAGAGGCTTATGAATTTTCATTTTCATGATGTTGTTTTTTACTTTAAAAAATGACTATTTTTTACCTTCTGTGGGTTATGGTTAAAATATGGGAGATCTAAGGGGTCGATCACACTGAACACGCATTTACATTCCAAAAACGTGAGGCGCACCACACTGCCTTTTTTGTTTACAAGAAAAAAAAGAAGCACGGTGCACTCTTTATGTCGCCAGGCAACGACTGACTCATCTAGATATTGTGCGAGAGTGTTGCTGTTGATATTGATATAATTTTAATATTAATGTGATATTCAAGATTTGTGATTCATACAGCACCGGATAACTCAAAACAGCAACCACAAGTCTCTCCTTTATCATCAAAAGTCTCCGTTGTTGTCTTGACAACACAAACACTGCAGGCACCTCAACGGAAACCCCGCCTCTGCTCTTTGATTGGAGATTGAAAAAGATGGGAGTGATGTGACACGCTTTTTCCGCTCAGAGTCGACTTTTTTTCAATTGCGAGCGCAAGGCGCGCAAGGGGAAAAAACGCAAGGCGCAGCTGCCAGTCACAACGCTCTTGGCCGTTAATAAATCTCTGTATCATTCCCTCCCCTGCCTTCTAGAGCCATGCCTCCTTAAACACGAGCACAGCAAAAGAACCCTCTCTCATGTGTTAAAAGCGACTAGTGCTTGTCCGGCAGCGTGCAAAGCAAACTGACATGCGATTTTCAGAGCGAATATTTAGTTGCATGGTAAACAATATAGGGAGAGACTAGGCGGAATAGCGGTATTTACTTGTGTTTTGTTGTTAAACTAATTAAAATCTACATAATAAGGTCTTTTATGAAACCGAAAATAGTCTTATCAATCTTTCACCGGAAGATTTTAGTGGCTATAAATGAGGGCAATAAATGATACATTGTTGCATTTTCTGCCATATTTGGGTCGTTTTCACACCACACTGCTGGCTTTGGTCCGAAGCAGTTGAAAAGAACCAAAATGCAGTCATCTGACAAAATCCACATCTCTCATTGGCCGGATGTTGTTTAACATATTTCCTAAACTGCTTATTGATTGGTCAGAATTCACGTGCGGGAAAATGCCAATGAACTAGCGCAAGTAAACAAACCGGCAGACACAAAATGTCACGAAATATTACCAACGATCCATCAGGTAATGTTTTCCCCTCTCTCTCTGTTGGTAAAGCGCTGTCAACAAATATTTTTCCTCCATATCCCATAATGCACAGCTCATCGGCCTACGGCAGCTGGATTAGACTAAAAGGCGCAGTACTTTTTGCGGTTTGACCTGTTTTAATACGAATCATATTTACCACAAACGAATCGCTCCAGGGTTCGTTTAAAAACGTACCAAGACCACCTCTTCAAGCAGGTCTTGGTACGATTATTTGGTCTGCTTTTGGTGCGCACTTGAGTACGATTGCTGCATTCTCACCTGCCCAAAAGAACCGCACCAAAAGGGAAAACAAACTCTAGTGCGATTCAATCGAACAAGGCAGGTGTAAAAGCACCCTAAGAGAAATCCTTTAGCCATTGTGATGTCCTTTCTTCAGCGTGCAAACATAACTCCGATATTGATTTAGGTTTTTACCGATCGCACACGCGTGTGCGCGCTCTCTCTCTTTTGTGAACGAGCAGCACAAACATCAGTCGGCGGAGCTGCGCACATAAGGCTGCGCAGTTGTTCTAATCTGCATTTACTGACAGACAGTTTGGCCTACTTATCGGAATTATGAGAGATGTCGGCCCGACTCTATTTAATTGGATGAACATTTTTTAGTTTTATGCCTTACCCAGAATATAAAAATACATAAAGATACATTTAGATAATTTACTTTAATCATTACTATTGGAATGTGAAGAGACTTTCAACCAGCACAACAAAAATGTTTCTGAAGACAATCACCTACTGCACCTTAAACTTAACACTTAACAAATTTATGTGGATTGAATGTAAAAAATTTAAGTTGTCCCGATGAAATCTCAAGAATTTTGTTGTTTCGGCTTATTTTAAATAAGTAATTTGTACAAGTAAAAAAAAAACAATTTTTTTTAAGCGTAGGAAAAAAGCATTTACAGTGTGACAATGTCCACAGAAACTATGTTCTAACGGTTATGAAGCTAAAGTTTCCCCTTTGGATATGAATGTACACTTGAAAAAAAGATAAGCAAAGAAGAGGAAGTCATTGTGGTACATGAGGGTACGCACATACACACAAACACACACACACAAGTTTGTCTGTTGCTATATCAACCACCGAAGCAAAGAGGGTTCCATTCAGAAGGATAGAAACATTTCTAAAACCAGATCATTGTGATTCAGTAGTGCACTTTCAGTCTTAAAATACTTAAATATAGCTATAATAATCACGAATGGTCAGCCTAGTGCGTCACAACAACAATATATTTGGAGTTTACCGTTACCAGGCAGGTATGATGATGGAACTTTCTGTAAAGACCTCGAATCTCGGAATTTGCAATTTAGACAACTGATAAACCTAATTTAGCATGTTGATATGTTCTCTTTTGTTTTTAGTTTAAAGCACATGACGTTGTTACTGGTGTCATGTTACGACCGAGGTAAACACAGATGCATATTTTGCATGCCAATGTCTACATTGTAATGCATGCAAAGCTCTTCCAAAATAATTAGAAGGTAAACAGGCACGTGCGTTCTCCTAAGATGCATTTGAATAGATGAGTGTTTTCCTGGAAATACTATTTCTAAAGGAGCTGTTGACATGGAATTGAAACTGATGTTGGCAGAAACCCCAAACAATACAAACATAAAAATAAAACAAAACAAAAAATCTGTAATAATCAAAAGTCACAAGGAGAAAGCACTGAACTACTGAAATGTATTTAAGACTTTATATAAAAGTCTTTTTTGGTGATGGCAGCTTATAGACGCTTCTCATATGGAGAATGAAGTCACATGCATTGCTCAGGTTAAAGTGGCAGACTTCAACTAAGTGTAAAAATCTTGATAGTCCTGTGGGTCTCGTCTATCAAATCTGACCTTTCTTTTGTATTTCCTATTGGATTCAAGTCAGGTGATTAGCTGGGCCATTCTACAGCTTGATTTTCTTTCTCTGTAAGCATTTAAGTGTTTCCTTGGCTGTGTTTTGGATCATCGTCTTGCTGTATTGTCCACCCTGGTTTCATCTTCATCATCCTGCTAATGTAGATGTTAACAAAAGCAGCTAATCGCACACAATGAGGAAGCGCAGAAGGCTGATTTATATTTCTGCGTCAAGCGTCACCTCTTAAAAAAAATGTAACTGTAAATGTAACGATGCGTAGCGCAAGCTCTGTGATTGGTCGGCTTGGTAGCGATGACGAGTCTGGGCGGGACCGACAGCCGATTGTTTACAAGTGTGGAGTCCCGTGAAGGAGCTCCGGATGGAAAGTTTTGTTTTGTGTTTACCTCATTGTTAAAGTTGTTGCACGCCCGCCGGTTCCTGCCTCAAAATATGTGAGTTTGAGCCACTTGTACATTCAGGAAGCGCTCAGAAAAAACAAAACTTCAGTGAAGAAACTCGACACTGAGGAACATAAACACCTCACTGCCAACTAGCGTTTCGGAAGTGTTATTGCAGAGCAACAGAAACAGCGTGCAGAAGTATGAATGCACAGCCACATGCGTTGCATGCGCCGTGGTTACGCCGATCACTTGACGCAGAAATATAAACCAGGCTAAAGGGTTGCTGAAGAACTACTGCTGTCTCTGCATTCGCTGTCTTTCTACACCTCCCTTTCTTCATGTGTTCAATACTTTCCCCTGTCATTTAATTTTATTATACTAAATTTGTAAACCAATTACATTTGTTTTCTTTGCATATACTGATTTCTTTGGTTGTTACCACCATCATGGGGAAAAGTGTTAAAGGGTCACGAAACACCAAAACACATTTTTTGAGCTGTTGACAGTCGTATATGTGTCCCACACTGCTAAAAACACTATTAGGACACCTATATTTCACTAAAAAGTGTAAATTGGTTGTTTTTGCGTTATTTCAAGCAAATTCGTACTTCCGGTTTGAAACGAATTTTTGAAGCTGCGTCACGGCCATGACATAATAGCGTGTATTCCAGCGTGCAGACTGGGCGTCTGTGCCAGAGTGAGTCTTATTACGTCTTACAGTGTGCTGCATTAATGCATGAGTAAGGCTTGGTTCAAACCAATCAGCGCGCTCTATTGTGCAACTTCATTAATATTCATTACTGTCAGAGTGTAGACGGCAAAGACGCCACGTTGTGTTGGCAAAACAAGCGTGAAGTGTTGATTTTATAGTTTGCTGCAGTTAAGTTTCGTTTTCATTTTCTCTCTGTGAGAGCGCAGACTCACGCGTGGATTAACAGTGTACGCGCAACAACAATAACTTACGTGTCTAAGGAGGATTATTGTTTACCTGAGAGCTGTTCTCATCTGCAAACACTGAGATCCGGATTCGCTTGTAGTCTCCTCTTAATAAAGATGCGGCTCTAGTTGCTGGTGATTGTCCTGTCTCTACAGATTTGGTAAGTGAGCGACCAGTGCTCTTTGTTTATTCAGTTCGTATTATATTCGTATCAAACAAACTATTGCACCGAGTGTAAACAAGTTAGCACTAACAGTTACAACCAAACTATAACCTCGTGTTGGATTTTGTGACCGGAATAACACACGCAGCTTTCTGACGCTACCTGCCGTGTGCATCTAAGTTTCCGGGAAATGCTGAGTTTTTTTTTCTCTCATTCGCCGTGCGGTATCAAACATTGCATGAAAAATACACGCTTAGAGCAGTTCCTCGAATCAAATATCACGTTTGTCGGGAGGGACATTAATGAATTCCCTGAATGAAAGAGCCAAACTGCAGTTAAAGTCCATCATTTAATAATTTGGCAAATAATTCGACTACAGATGTCCATGTAAACACAGTCACATTGTCCGCTGTGGTTGTGTGTTTTGACTCTGCAATTTAGCGTGCCCAAATAGACACTCCCACACCAAGCCTCTTTTCTTCCTCCGACACTCCCCCCTAAACAGAGCTGGACACGCCCACTTTTCTGACTTTTTCCAAAGTAGAGGTGTGAAAACACCCTGCTGAAACGAGGGGGTTTCATGGCCCTTTAAGTTACCTTTAGAAATATGTTTTTTTTAAAAGAAAAATGGCATCTTCAATATTTATTTTCCTCGCTATGAGTATTTTGAAAATTATTATTTTAATCAATTTCTCAGTAGATGTAGGTAATATATTTTGGTACATTTAAACAAAACAGATTTATCAAATGGATATATTTTATAAAATAATATTTTGGTTACAAAACATATTTAGAAATAAAAATTACAAACTACTAAATTTTATATATTTTTTTTGTTTCCCTTAATTTTTTTCTTTTGTAAGTTAATAAAAGTAAAACAAATAAGTAAATAAATATTAAACTATGGGCCAACGCAGTGGTGCAGTAGGTAGCACGATTGCCTGACAACAAGAAGGTCGCTGGTTTAAGCCCCGGCTGGGTCAGTTGGCATTTCTGTGTGTGTGTTTTTTTTTTCATGTGTGGAGTTTGCATGTTCTTCCCGTGTTGGTGTGGGTTTCCTCCGGGTGATTTGGGTAAGCTAAATTGTCCGTAGTGTATGTGAATGAGAGTGTGAAGGGTGTTTCCCAGTGATGGGTTGCTGCTGGAAGGGCATTTGATGCGTAAAACATACTGTATGCTGGTTCATTCTGCAGATTAATAAAGTTACTGAGCGGTGAAATAAATAAAGTCCTAAAATAACACACATCAAGCCTGGTCCAAACAGGACTTTTTCCCCTATTAATATTTTAATTATTTAATATTTCAATTTAATAAAAAATGTGGAAAGTACATGCAAATTGTGCTTAAACGATTCTGGAGGACCGTCAACTCTATAAAAAACAACTTTTGGTCTTATAAGATTGTTGTCAAGCTCAGTGTTGCTGATTTAATGAAAATGTTGTATGTAGCACTTTGTCGCCACCGAGTGGTCAAGTATATATATATATATATATATATATATATATATATATATATATATATATATATATATATATATATATATATATATATATATAGATAGATAGATAGATAGATAGATAGATAGATAGATAGATAGATAGATAGATAGATAGATAGTCATAATGTATTTTACTGGCATGAATTGCTAATCAACCTTACAAATTAAACTTTAGGGGCTAATTATAGACGAAGACTGGGGGTGGGGATATATAGCCTACTACCAAACAAGCAAACAAACAAGCAAACAAACAAACAAACAAACAAACAAACAAACAAACAAACAAACAAACAAACAAAAGACATGATATAAAATGCCGACTGATACAGCTAATGTTAATCATGGATACATTTACCTATTCAACAATTATAGATCTCACAGATCTCATATTCATATTTTACCAAAAACTTACCAGATATGGCCTGCCATGATGTAATTGTGTGAGATGTATTTGACTTTAATAAACATCACATGAGTTCCAGTGTGTCATCATTGGACGTGGTCCACAGATAATAAAACAAACAATCATCAGCGTAATTGTATAACGTCTCCAATCATCAGGAGGAAGAGACCAGTTTTGATTAAAATCATCAATGACCAATCAACCAATTTCCAGTCGGTTTGAGGATTTGATTCACCCTTTGCAATGTCGGTTTGAGCATTTATCATTTGAGGAGTCGGTTTGAGGATTTGATTTATCATTTGCAATGTCGGTTTGAACATTTGATTTATAGTTTGAGCATTTGATTTATCATTTGATCTTTTAAGCATTTGCATTTTCATTTTAATTGTGTTAGGAAAAAACTTCTATAGATTTTAAATATATTTTATGAAAATATGCTATTGTTTGTTTTGTTTTAACCTTGAATATACATAGGAGAACTCCTAAACAAATTAAGAGCTTTTAAACATGAAGCTGTGGAGAAGAATATCAGTTCTACATCAGTTTAAAATGCACCGTCATTCTCTCCTGAATGGATTATGAGTTCAGATTTAAACAGCAGATGGCGCTGTATGCTTTACAAATGGCATACTCTGCTTTCATCCAACTTCTTACAAATTCCATATGATTCTAAAACGATTAAACAGTTAAGTTTCTATTGTGACCAGCGTTTCCATTAATCTCGTAGCATAAAAGCCATTTTACACGACTCAGCCAAACACACAAGCACTTTTCCTCATTAGCATGTGTACAGTTTAAAACTAGCCTAGCGCCATCTGCTGTTAAAAAAAATAGTTGTTTATTAAATTATTTATTTATTGTGATGGATAACCTGTAAAATGTTGGAAACCTGTAACCATTGACTTCCATAGTAGAAAACACATATACTACAGTATTTGTGTTTTCTACTATGTAAATCAATGGTTAGCTGTTTCCAGCAATTTTCAAATAGCCTACTTTCTTTTGTGTTCAACTGTAACTTGAGTGAAAGTAATTGGTAAATAAATTGTGATTTATTGGTGAACTATTTCTTTTACTACATATGGAAAATTGTAAATGCTCTACAATATGGCGCGGTCCCACTAAAAATCAGTTTATGAAGGTTTCTTTCTTTAATCATCCACTCGTCCACATGTGAAAAGTAAAAGTGATGATCATTTTGACGATATGGCAATGAGATGTTATACACTGTATTTGCATGTGGAGGAAATAAATACAGGAACTGGAAGACTAGTCAGGATAGATGGAAAGATGAATGCAGCAATGTACAGAGACATCCTGAATAAAAACCTGCTTCAGAGTGCTCTTGACCTCAGACTGGGGCAACGGTTCTACTTCCAGCAGGACAATGACCTAAAGCACACCACCAGAATATCAATGGAGTGGCTTCACAACATCTCAGTGAATGTCCTTAAGTGGCCCAGCCAGTGCCCAGACATAAATCCTATTGAACATCTGTGGAGAGATCTGAAAATGGCTGTACACCGTCGCTTCCCATCCAACCTGATAGAGCTTAAGAGGACCTGCAAAGAGGAATGGGAAAAAATTCCCAAAGACAGGTGTGCCAAGCTTGTGTTATCTTATTCAAAAAGACTTGAGACTGTAACTGCTGACAAAGGTGCATCAACAAAGTATTGAGCAAAGGCTGTGAATACTTCTGTACATGTGTTTTTTCATGCTTTCCATTTTTAATAAATTTTGCAACAATTTCAAAAACTCTTTTTTAACATTGTCATTATGGGGTATTGTGTGTAGAATGTTTGAGAAAATAAATTAATTTAATGCAAGGCTGTAACATAAAGAAATGTGGAAAAAGTGAAACGCTACGAATACTTTCCAAATGCACTGTAATATTGTACATGTTGGCAGATGGTTATTTTCTGTCTGTGTATATTCCAACATATACTGTTTATTAAATCTATTTTGCATGCTGAAAGTTCTATATAAAGCACTCACACAATTCTTCATATTTTATGTTCATTTATTACAATTTTATATACAGATTTTTCTCCTTTTTTATTTAAGAAATCCAGGATGTTCCTGCCTAGATAATAGTGGTCATTTTTTAAACAGTCTCTTAAATTCATAGTACAAATTTCCCTCTTTACGATCTGACATCAATTATTAGAAACCCTAAAAAAAAAAAGTAGTAGTAGTGATAATAAAATATTTTACATCATAATAATTATAACAAACAACAATAATAGTAATGGTATGTTTTTTAAATGCCTGATTAATAAACTAATAAAAACGTTGCACTACTACAGAAGCTAACTGTAGGAGAATTGGCTGTACATGTGTAAAAAGGAGCGCTCAGATCCTCTTTTTCTGGATTTCTCAACAGTATGCTGATTACCAGGCAATTGCAGGCCCATAACAGATCCTTTAATCCCACACGGGATAATTTATAACATTCTTTTGATGATATGATGGTGATTATACAATTTTCTGTTATGGTTTAAAATGAGACGTGATTAATTGGTTTGATTTTCTGTGAAGAGGAAAAATCAATCAATGGGCAACTGAACATGAAAATCAGACTGCATCCTATAGAGTGACACTGAAATGAGTGTTTTCCTTCACAAATAACAATATTAAAAGTCCAAAGCTAAACTTATTATGCTTACCAAATATAAAACAAGATTAAAAAAAAACATGTTTATGGCAACTGGTACTCTGGATACGCCACTAGTTATGAAGTCATCTCTTTCCATGCTTTTGCAGGATGGACTGGTAGATGTCGGACTTCAGAAACCTGGGATAGCAGTCTCTGGTCATTAGACTGAAGATCATCTTCTGTGCTGTGTCAAATGAGCTTCGTGTTGGCTCCGAGATGCTGTTTGTTATATTTGTGCGAGTCCCAGAATCGATGTTAACCTGAAAATAAGTGGAATACATTACTGATTTAGTGATTTCCCTTATAAAAATAAACATTTTAATAAAAAAGAACTGACTAATATGTATGTATTTATCTGAATGCGACTGTTTAGACTTCAAATATGTGGTTTATTTATGAGGACAACACATAGAATGATGATTTTGGCACTGAGAGCAGCCTTACCACAGACATTTATTTTGGAATCTGGTGTATGTCTGTGTAGTGGTTAAACATGACACATAATTTGTTTTGTGTATGTCTAATTGTATTGTCTAATTGTTTTTGTCTCAGGGTGTACTAGGCTATCCAAACCGTGTCCGAGTGCATTTGACCCCATATCCCGGTTCACTTAGTGAAGTTTATTTCTAAACTAATTTCGAAAGGATCACGTGGTTATGATTGCTTGCAGCCGGTCCCGCATTATTCAATCTATGCTTCACCAATCAGACGATATAAATACCCTGAGTTCCATATAACAGCTATATTCATTTTGAAGAATCCCCCCTTCCACCCTACTTCTCCTCCTATCCTCGATGGGTGGCACAGTGGCCTAGTGGTTATCACTGTTGCCTCACAGCAAGACCGTCACTGGTTCTATTCCTTACTAAGCCAGCCTACATTTCTGTGCTGAGTTTACACGTTCTCCCCATGCTCACATGGGTTTCCTGCGGATTCTCCTGTTTCCTCCCACCATCAAAAAACATGCAACTGAAGTTAATTGACTAATCTAAATCAGCACCATAGACATGCTCCTAGTAAATAGTTATCTCTTAAGAGCAATCTCTATCTGAGGTCTCGAGATCTACCTCAGCTCAAACTCCCCTCTCGGAGGGAGGGAGCCCCGAGCTCGAGAAACTTATGAGCTCAGGGCTCTCTCCCGGGACAGCATGCCAAACAAGCTTCATAATCAATCATCAGCTAAGTGTGAACTCTTGATACTAGTTTGAGTGTTTCATGTTGCTTGTAGTGTGAGTGCAAAGTGAACCCAAGCGCAAAACTCAAGCCGCACAATCACATTTAAGGGACACTTTCGTATGGATTTATTACTCTTTCCTACTTTAACATGGGAATTCTACCCTTCATTTTCATAACGAACATTCAAACTAATGCTTAATGCTATAAGATGTGTGACTTAGGCTATGTTTACGCATCAATGAAAATGATTTGTACGTAGAATATGCCATATGTGTGAGAAGCGTCTCTGCTTTTGGTTGTAATGTTAAGCAGCACCATCTCACGCATCTTAAAGATACGGCTAACTCTGCATACACATAATCTTTTACAGATACGTAATTGCTAATCCTTTTTTAAAATATTGTGTAAACAGAAAACTTTTGTTGATATTTATAGGGGTAATGCTTGTTAATGTCCAAATTTGAAAGAGTAAAAGTGTGTGTACACGGCAGAATTTTTGCTGTTTTATAAGCTTTTATCATGGTCTAACAGGGTTGAGCTTATTCTCTTAATGAGTTATGGGTGTGTTTTGAGCATAACATGCAATAATCATTCAGAGTCTCATCTCCCATTCCCTTTAAGAGTCAGTTGTGTCGCGCCATGATGCATTTGCTGTTTACATGGTGGACTCTGTAAGTGGAAAAACTGAACGCTTTACCAGCGAGAAAACAGTTAAACCATCTACACCACGAGGATAAAGAATGAGGGCTTACACTATGTACAGTTGCCTTGAACTGGGCCAAAGCATGCTTGTCCCCTCTCCCGTTTCCCCCGACGGCCCTAACTCGCATTACATTTGGCCCTGGGCACGCTTACGTCATTGATGATGCTCTGATCAGTAAGCGCTTTCGCTCAGCACAGTGGAGATTTCTTGGTCAGATTTCGCCGAACAGATCCGCCACTAAGCAATCATAAAGCCCTCGGATAGGAATTAGGAGGTTTGCTGAAGGTGCGCAGCTGTCATGCAGTGAGGGGTTTGCGTCTTTAATAATCTACGGCAGTTTGCGTTTATTAAACAGTAAGAATGATTAATTAATCCATATGAAAACAGCCCCTTAAAAGTCACATCTCGCTAACAGTTTCGGGCTCTGGCACATTTCACACTATTGCGCTCCAAAGCCCAAGTGAACCGCGCTCTGGCACACCTCTTCCAACCGGGCCAGGGCCGGCCAACTTAACCGTGTCTGAGCCCGACTCAGAACACTCACACTTCTCAAACGATCCAGGAAACGGGCCTGGGCACGGCTCGGATAGCATAGTGTGAGTAGGCCCTGAGTCTCCTCCATTAGACCTCTTTACTTTTACTCTTTACGCCTTTACTTTCGTGGAGTAAGGAAACTGTGTTGTACGCTCTCCACTGAAGACATCTATTAGCTTACAAATTTAATTTAGTTTGTTAAGCGCAAAGATTTGTTTCGAAACTATTTCTTAATTTATTTTTTATTTTTAGCAAACGAGTAAATTAACATTAATAAGGAAGTGTGGTAAAAAAAGTTGTATCCAAACACTTGTCCTTTTCAACCCAAGCTCATTCTGGAAACATAGCCCCGCGGACGTTTCTGGAGACCGCGATTTACGTGGCCGGAGGTACGTAAGGCCACGTTTAGTTTTTTTCGAGCGAACGCTGCGGGGCGGTGTGGTGCCCTCCGCCCCTCCTCTTCGCGCTCGCCGGCCGACGGCTCGCCTCCGAGTGGAGGGCTTTCCTGATGCAACCAGTTTGTCCGCTTAGCTCACAGCGTTGCGTCGGCAGAGCGGAGGCCCCGGAGGAGGAGGAGGAGCCGGCCGCGGGGACGACGACCAGGATCGAGTCCGGGGAACAGCGGTTCCGGAAATCAGGTAAGACGAAAAACGGAATCCGAAAAATAAGGGCGAGAATGCGGTGGGATCCGAAAACGCGGTCGAAATCGAAGACGAGGGCTTTTACTTTTTTTTTTTTTTCTGGACGGCTTTTGCGAACCGTCACTCGGGTTTAGGGAAGGAGGAGGAGGAGGAGGAAGAGGAGGGTGGCCGAGTCGCGCACAGCGGCCTCTCGCGGATCCGCGAAAACAAAAACCGCTCGAATACGTACCTCCCGGGACGTAAATCGCGGTCCGCAGAAACGTCCGCGGGGCTACGTTTCCACAATGAACCCGGGTTGGTCCTTTTCTTTTGCTTCATATGGTGAAACGAATGAGATCATACAAATTCATACGAAATAGCCACTAAATAAAAATAAGTTACGAATTGCCTTGAGATAGCGTTGAAAATTCAGACAAATGTCTTCATAATTAAACATGCCTAGTTTTTTTTTTTTGCAGCTGAAGAAAAGTTAGAAGACATGCTTTATGTTTATATAGAAAAGATGTGTTTGTATATAATCATACGCTTTATTTATGTGTTTGACTGTAAATGTGAATCTACAGCTATTATTTAAATTTATTATTTATGTTTATTTAATAAGTGTTTAATAATCATTTAAATAATAATTATTTTCACTAATTATTATTTAATTTTTAGCTAGTTTATTGGTGACTTTTGTTCGTTTCAGTATTAAGTTTTAGTATTTAATGTGATTTTGTCTAAAAAAAATTTAATAAAAAATTCCAATTAACAAAAAAGATTTATTGACCAAAATCGAACAATCCTGTGATAAATCCCAGGATCATATATTTGAGAATATTCTGGAATCTTTATTTTCTAGAATGAATTCTGTTATGCCTGTTTTTTGTTTTTCATAATTATAAATTTAAGTGTTTAAACCAATGTATTGATTGTTATAAAAACATTATAACTAATAATGAAATAATAAAATTTAAACTTTTGTTTTTAAAAGTGCTGCAGAGTTTAATACTTGCTTTAGTCCTAGTTTTCGTTTTTTTTTTAAGTAATCTTGATTCTAATAATGATAAAAATATACATATTAAAAGAATGCCTTATAAGAAAATACGGTAAGCAAATCGTACTAAATTGTACCAATTAGATCGTACAAATTCATACAAATTAGCCACTAAATCAAACAGTTAGTTGAATAGTTGGAGAGACCCATTATTTGCTTGCACGCATGTGCCATCAAACAGTTGTATAAATGCAATATAACACTGGTAGGTCTGCGACATGTCTGTATATCAGCACTGCCGTATACAGCTCTCAGTACTCCAAATGAACATTTAGCAGTGGGATCTGATTGATTTCCTCACAGTTGGTTCATTCAGAGAGTGTTATTCACCTGTCTGGGTGCTTCCGTCTGCACAAACTCAGTGTAGATCTGATTGGCCATGCTGATCATCTCCGGCTCATTCGTCACCTTTTTATATTCCTCACATGCCAGCCAGAACAGAATATTTTCCTCACTGTATTCCGACTTCAGGAAGTCCTGGAAAGCCGCCTGTCCCGCTGCAACAAGACACCATTATTGCAGCTTATCACCACAGTTAATATTCATTCTACTTTAATATTAATATTCATTCTATCTTCATTGATGGATATTTATATTTGAGTTTAATTAAAGTGGGTAAAATTAATTCTTCCATAAAGAGTTGATACAAATATCTGATGTGCCTTTATAATACACTGTAAAACTCAACAGTAAGCTCTATCAAATGAAATGAGTTTAGTTAATCCTACTCATTTGAAAAGAGTTTTGAACTCAATGTTGAAGGTAGTGAGTCAATTAAATACCTCATTACTTCAACTTAAATGAAGTAAGTTCACAGTACTCATATAGATTGTTTTTTTTTAACTTAAATGGTTGTAGCAATCGGTTTGCGTTGTCTTAACTTATTAGGTTTTAAAGTACTCAGTTGGTTTAGTTCTCTTCATTTATTGAGTATTACTTTGATCAAATTGCTTCGTTTACTCAAATGGATTAAGTTCATACTCTTCGGGATTAGTTTTTGAGCTTAAATGGTTTGTTGCAATTGGTTTCCTCAAATGTTTTGAGTTACAGTACCTTAACCTTTTGGGTTTCACAGTGTAGATTTAGACTAAGATGTATAGCCATAACATTGGCTCATTGACTTTAGGCAAATACTCTGACTAAAGTGTTTACAGTCAGCAGGCAAGCCTTATGCTTATTTTCTCAGTATTTGCATTCTGCCAACCAACAAATCGACTGAGAAATAATCCACAAGTATGTTCTTATGCTTTCGGTGCAGACAATATTATTTACTAATCTACAAATTATTATCTAAATGCTGTATATTTCCTATTACCTGCATAAAAATGTATTCAATATTTCAAATAAATATGTGCTAAAGCAGATGTATCATGAGCTGTTTTTGTGAATAATACAAATTTCATCACTTTATATCATAATAACTTTGTATAATAATAGCTACTAATACTAATAATAACTATTAATAATCCCAAAAACGTATAAATGTTATATAAATTATAATGTAAATGATATATCATTATATATATATATAATATTATTATTTATTTAATTTATACTATTATATTACTTACATACATATAATGTTAATTATATCTAACACTATTATTATTAAAAATTTCAGTGTTTTAATTTTATTATATGTTAATAGTAAAAAAATATATATATATATATATATAATTTATTTATTATATTATAATTGTTACATCTATATAATATAATTAGAATATACCAAATAATATCTATTTGTTATATAATTATTAATTTACTATTTAAATGTATAATAATAATAATATTATTTATTTGCTTATTTTAGAATAATTGTTAGACTCAAATCTGATCACTTTTCATTGCTAAAATATATTTTTCAGATATTTATACAATAAATGATTAATAATAATTATCATAATAATTGTTATAATAATTATATTTGAACAATAATATAATACAAATTAAATAAGAAAATTATCTACAAATTTTTATAAAATATTTTTTAAATGATCACCGTAATCAATTTATTTTTTTGTGTTGATTCACAACACAGTTATGCTTATGAATAAACAAAAAATATTTAATATTTTAAAATTATTTCTGCTTAATGGATCACAGCATTGAGAAGGGATTTTCTTCTCTCACCTTTACAGGACAGCAGCTTCTCGATGGACTCACCCCAGGAGTCCACATCGTCCACAGGCTCCTGAGAAAAGCAACAAAATCTACCCTTGAAAATTACATGGAGATCCTTTACAGGTCAAGCTGATTTCAAATATGCACTGCTAACAAAAAATTTAAAGTTGAGTCAACTTAAAATTTAAGATCAATGTTTGTTTTTTTTACAGCGAATATGCTATACTGTGCCAATAATATTCCTATCTTAAAACCTTAGAACCTCCTGACCAGTAAATGATCATATTAATAAAATTAATAAAAAATAAATAAGCGTGTGATGAAGCAGTTATGAATGCAGGACTCACTTTATGGCCATCTCTGTCAGCAGTGTCTTCGGCATGAGTCTCTGCTTCACTCGGTGGCTCTTTATGGCTCTGGAGGGTCCGAACACGTTTACTGGCATGAATGGAACACATGGAAATCAGCATGCAAAGCTCTGGGCAGGGTCATCTCTTCAGGCTCGCAGGTCATCTAGAAAACATCTTCACCGCAGAGCTGATGGACAAGGGAAAAGTCACTTCGCTTTACTTTGCGGTTGAATTCAAGACAGATAGTGACGCTTGTAGGAAAACAGCATGTTTTGATGCATCCCGTCAAAGTGCAGCTTCAACATTTTTCATATTATACCTGCTTAGGATGACTTGAGGGAAAATTTATTTGCATTTTCTGAGTGAATTTTCATTACAAGACAATTATAGTTTGTATACTGTAAGTCCTCTATAATGCAATGCATTACTGATTAATCTAAGCACTGATTCAATAGTATTTTCCAAGCATCAGAACCAAAAACTGTAAAAATAGTACAAAAAATATAATAATGAAACACATTTCTAGCATGATTTATAGAACCCTGTAATTTTAAGAACATTATATGACTTTATGAGGAGCTCACTAGATTACTGACTCACTCGATTAATTCAAAAAGGCAGGCTTATGAATGAATCTGCATGAGTCATTTTTAGTAAGTGTTTACTATATATTTATTGCTATATATTTCTTTGGGTAAATTTTCACTGCAAGACAGTAAGTTTGTCATACTGTAAGTCCTCCATAGTGTGATGCATTAATGAATAATCTGAGCACTGATTAAGCATCAGAACTGAAAAGTAGTAAAAAAAAAATAAAAAATCATGAAATACATTTCTAGCATGATTTGAACCAATAAACCAATATTTTTACATAAGGAAATGCAGGATAAAGTTATTCATTCAATCGATTTATTCAAAATAGTTGATTCATTCAGGAATAAAGAATATTAATCTAGCTCACTAGATTACTGACTCACTTAAATCATTCAAAAAGCAGGTTCATGAATAAATCTGCCTTTTTAAAGGAATCGAGTAAATTTTTATTAAACGTTTACTATATTTTCTGCTTTATATATATATATATTTTTTTTTTAAATATATTTTTTTGACTAATTTAATAAGAATAATACATTTAATAATAACAATACCAATAATAGTACTACTACCACTACTACTAATAATAATAATTATTATAATAATGTTATATAATATTATATTATATTTAAATAATTATTAAAAATATATAGTTTCTAGTTATGATATTTGTTAATTTTTTGAAAACATTCTAAAATAAATATTACATTTAATATAAATATTAAACAGTATTTCAAAAATTATTCAGAGGCAATATGTATTTTAATATAATACATTTTAATTTAATTAAGATAAATTAATTAATTATTATTGTTAATTTTTATTATTATTACTATTATTATTATTAATTATTAATGTTTAAAATATTTTTTTCAATATTATTAATAACAACAATAATAATAATTATTATTCTTATTATTATAATATCAATAATAATAGCAAAAATAATAATTATTATTACTATTAGTATTGTTATTATAATTATAATTATTAATATTAATTTATTAATATTTATACTGATGATCACAATAATAGTTATTATTATTATTATTATTATTATTATTAGTAGTAGTAGTAGTAGTATTAATTGTAGTAGCAGTAATTTAGCAGTGAATTTATTCATAGAAAATTATACATTACTATTAATTTATTCATCAAATATCAGCAAAATTTTACTGTATGTCTAATATGCAGAAATGTCCATTTCTACTCGTGGAGGACCAACAACCTGCACACTTATCTAGAAGTTTCTGGTGAGTCTTAAGCTGGCTTGTTCTGGTGTGTCTAATTGTAATGTAAGGTTGTACCATTGTGTGTTTCTCAAATTCCCCACAAGTGCTTCTACAGGGCATGCTAGTTTGAACTTGCCCACTTCTCAACCAGTCCCACAGCAACACCTGCCTGTGTGATGCTCCAGGTGGGTCTCCATAGCTCATCACCACATATATCCACAATATTGAAATCGTTGAATGGAAATCCTGCCATAACCAAATGGAGTGCGGTTCACGTAGACCTAAATTGAAGTATTTGCCTACTATTTATGATCTAATCCTTTCCATTGTGCCGGAATGGTGTATTCCTGGTGTATTCCATCATTTCAAGTAATCAAAGCTACAAAACTCAAGGCGCAATATCTCATCTATCATATAACATACAGTATTGTGTTTAGATGCTTGATTATATTTCTGAAAGGCTGTGCATTTCATAGAAAACAACAGAATTAGAGGTTCCATAAGCAAATGATGCTAAAGCTGAACTCTGAACTCATGCTATACTATGATTCGTAACTGGTTTCATGGGAGGTGCTTTTTAAGTTCACATAAATAAGAGTAAATATATAGGTTATTAATATAATAGGTTATTAATATTAATATCACCACACTTTTGTTGATCAACATTCCACACTCAAAATATTACGTTAGCTGTTTTTTCAAACAACTTATTTAAAATGAGCTTTTTTGTACGAGCCTCGTCTGGGTCTGTTGGCATTTCTTTGTGGAGTTTGCATGTATTCCCCGCATTTGTGTGTGTGTCCTCCGGGTGCTCCGGTTTCCCCCACAGTCCAAAGACATGCGGTAAAGGTGAAATTGTGTAGGCTAAATTGTCCGTAGTGTACGAGTGTGAATGAGTTTGTATGGATGTTTCCCAGAGATGGGTTGCAGCTGGAACGGCATCTGCTGCGTAAAACATATGCTGGATGAGTTTGGTTTAAAAGAGGATGAGGCGGTTCATTCCACTGTGGAGACCCCAGATTAATAAAGGTTCTAAGTCAAAAAGAAAATGAATAATAATAATTATTAATATTAGTTATTAATGTTTTAAACATTTTATTAATATTAATATTTATAATAATAATAATAATAGTAATAATAATAATAATAATAATAATAATAATACATTAATAATAATAATAATAATAATAATAATAATGATAATGAAGTTATAATAATAATATTAATGATAATAATAATAATAATAATAATAATAATAATAGTAATAATAATGATAATAAAAGTAATAATAATAGTAATAGTAATAATAATAATAATGATAATGAAGTTATAATAATAATAGTAATAATAATAATAATAATAATAAAGTAATAATAATAATAATAATAATTGTATAGGTGTTTTACAGCACTGGGTTGCATGCGCTATGTAAAACATATACTGGAAAAGTTGGCGGTTCATTCTGCTGTGGCGACCCCTGATAAATAAGGGACTAAGCTGAAGGAAAATGAATGAATGAATGAATAATAGAATCTTAAGGTAACAGAGTTACAATTAATGCACTTGTTTACGCACTTCTGTAAAATGTCTGATCGAAATGTTGTTATGAACTTTCCAAGAACAGTGTAGTTTACTAGTGAGCTGTGATTTGGAATAATGTGGGATCAGGAGTTAGTCCAGAATCCTTTTTTTAGAAATGAGGAAAGACCGTCTCAGGTGTCAAGTGGAAAGGTGGTATTTAAACATCCTACCACAGTTTATTGTTGGACTGAAAATGCTAGATTTGAATGTTAGATGAAGTTTTAGCATTTTTCTTGAACTCCTTTTCCTTTTCGGCCTGTAAATGAAGCACCGTAACGTGAATATCATCGCAAAAAGAACGATTTGTGCTCGTTCCTCTCTGAGCTCTCCTTTAATATGCTCTCAGTCTGTCACTGGGCATGTAAATCTCTAGAAGCGATGGAAAATCCTCTGGCGGATTTGCATGCATAATGACTCACACACGGCCAGGAGAATTTGCTTTCCAAAAAAGCTGGCAAGGGTGAGGACATGCTCACCTGCGTTGACTCCTGAAATCAGAGATATTCATTCACAAGAACACATCAGATTTACCCTTTTTTCCTGCTGTGTATTCAGCCTGTATACTGTAACTACATATTCATCCACATTTTTATTCATCAGTTGCTCATATAATTAAAAGAGGAGATGCGCATAGATTCAGAAATTTTTACCAACTATAATAATTAAGCATTTAAAATTTTCCCAATGCATGGAATTGTCTGCAATGTTTATATCAATGTGCTTAGGTTGTGTAGTGAAGATACTACTAAAAACCACCTTGTTGAGGACTGACTCATTTGTCTAAGTCATTTGTTTGTAGCACCTGTGTAAACCTGCATGTCTGATGCCTCTGTGTTTCCTTTGTGAGTGTGTGTGTGTGTTCAGTAGGGTCAGTAAGATCAGGTATTCCCTTTGTCAAGCTCGAAAACAAGAAACTATATTTAGAATTCTCTTTGGGAGAATCCTGAAAACAACAACAACAACAACAACAACCACATACAGTGAAACCAGAAGTTTACATACACTGTATAAAAAGGCATGTAACCATTTAAAATAAGTCAGGTGTTAATGTGACTAAACTTTTTCTCTTTTAGGTAAATTAGGATTGTCAAATTTGTTTCTGTTATGCTTCATCACAGAATAATGAGAGAGATATATTTGAGAAATTGTTATCACTTTTCTTGAGAGTCAAGTTAACGTACAATAAGATTATTCTGCCTCTGAAAAAGCTCAGATGATGGTGTCAAGGTTTTGGAAGTTTCTGATTGGCTAATTGACAACATTTGAGTTAATTGGAGGCACAACTGTAGAATAGTATTTAAGGAAAACCCTAAAACACACTGCTTACTTGTGTGACAACATGGGAAAATCAACAAGCCAAAATCAACAAAAAAAGCCAGATTACAATTTGCTAAATTACACTGGGAAAAAGACTAATTATTGGAGACATGTCCTGCGGTCTGATGGAACTCAGATTGAATTGTTTGGCCGTAATGACCAGTGTTACATTTGGAGGACAAAGAGGGAAAGCTTAGAAGCTTAGGAACACCATCCCAACTGTGAAGTATGGGGGTGGCAGCATCATGTTGTGGGGCTGTTTTGCTGCAGGAGGGACTGGTCCACTTCACAGCATAGACAGTATCATGAAGAAAGAACATTATGTAGAAATACTGAACTAACTTCTCAAGACATCAGCCAGAAAATTAAAACTTGTCCACAAATGCGTCTTCCAAACAGACCATGACCCTAAGCATACTGTCAAATTAGTTAAAACGTGCTTTAAGGACAATATATTAAAGGTTTTGGAGTGGCCATCACAAAGCCCTGATCTAAATCCTATAAAAATTTGTGGGCAGAGTTGAAAAAGCTTGTGCAAGCAAATCTGACTCAGTTACACCATGGGCCAAAAATCCTTCAAACTATTGTGGGAAGCTTGTGGAAGGATACCCCAAACATTTGATCAAAGTTCTACAGTTTAAAAGCAAAGCTAAAAAATACCAAGGAAATGTGTGCAAACTTTTGAATGTCTAGAAAATATAAAAAAATTATATTAAAAAAAAATCTCTCATTACTCTAACATTTATCAAATGTAAATCATTTAGGTAATCCTAAAGGACCTAAAGTAGTAAACATTTAGTATCATTTACCATCAGACATTTAAAAAAAATGGTTATGTTCCTTTTTTAGTGTATGTAAACTTCAGGTTTCAACTGTATAAACCTGCTAGGTGTAAAGTTGTAATAATAGTTTATTAACATTTATGATGCATTCCAAATTAGGTATATTGCCATTTTAATAGCACTTCAGCGTGAAAACAATCACGGCCACCATAATTACGTGTCGTTTCGAACTGAAGTTCTCAAATTTGTCTACTTTGAATGAAGGATTTCGAATGGTAGAACTTCAGGTACTTGTTTATTTGGTGTCACATACTGAGTTCCATTCGGAAGGACTTAACTCTACACTATGTCTTAAAACCTTCGAAGGAATAAGTGCATAGGCAGGAGTCCTTCTGAATGGAATGTGAACCCAGTGTTATGCTGGGTTTTATTCAGAAAGACTCATCAATGCTGTAATCCTTTTGGAGTGTCCCTCTAAAGCAGGGGTGTCAAACTCAATTCCTAGAGGGCCGAAGCCCTGCACAGTTTAGTTCCAACCCTGCTCCAACACACTTACCTGTAGGTTTCAAACAAGCCTGAAGGACTCGATTAGTTTGATCAGGTGTGTTTAATTAGGATTGGAACTAAACTGTGCAGAGCTGCGGCCCTTTTGGAACTGAGTTTGACACCTGTGCACTAAAGGGATTAGAGCATAGGGAGAAGTTCATCCAAAATGAAAGCAGTGTGTGACTTCCCTGCACTCAGGATCATGGCCTGAAGTGTTCATCAGTTGTATCTTTCAAAAGACCTAATTCCAAAGGGGCCTTCGAAGTGGCCAGTTTCGAACACTTTGATTTGGAATGACACTTTAATATGGCGGCCATGATTTTTAATATTACATATATTATTTACATTCATATACATTTCTATATATTAATATATATACACTGCCACACTGCACTACTACGAGTGTGATATTGCGTTTATACAACAGTTCAACGTCATAATCATGTATATAAAAAGAAAATCAAACACAAAGAGTCTAAAAATCCTTTTGTATGAGGAACTACTTTCTTCCGCCATTTATTTATATCTGCAGCTGACATCAGAACAGCAGAAACCGTTGCTACTTCACCAATGTCCTTTTAGAGCTAGTATTTGAATGATTCTCTAGCGTAATGTCTAAAGTGAAGACCAAACAGGTGATTTTGCTCACATTTTAAGATTATAAAGCTGAACAGCATGAAATGTCATCATTCGGCGCTTCTGCGATTTGTGCTTCTGGATCATGTTTACATATTTACATATGGCTTCTTTTTTGACCTGTAGACTTTTAGTCGGCAACGGCGAATGGCACAGTGGATTGTGTTCACCGACAATGTTTTCTGGAAGTAATCCTGAGCCCTTATTGTGAGTTTCATTATAGTAGCATTCCTGTTTGTGATGCAGTGGCGTTTTAAGGCCCGAAGATCACAGGCATCCAGTATGGTTTTCTGGCCTTGACCCTTATGCACAGAGATTTTTCCCTATTCTATGAATCTTTGGAAGATATTATGCACTGTAGATGGTGATGAGGAGTTTCTTTGCAATTTTTCGCTGAAAAACTGATCTTGTAAAACTGAAAAACTTTCTGATATTGCTCCAATATTTTTTGGAGCACCATTGGGGAAATTGATGATCCTGTCCCCATCTTGACCTCTAAGACTGCATTTACACTGCAGATCTTGATGGTCAATTCCGATTTTGTGACTGTATTCGATTTTTTTGATGACCTGCTTACATCATCTTTTAAAAGTGACTCGTATGCGATCGTCTGCATTTACACAGCACACAGCAAAGGCGTAATGGCCAGAAAAAAAAAGAGTGGGCGCTGACTAACAGCTGATAATTAAAGAGTGCTCTTTTCTCTATTCCGGTATGTAACCTGTTCGCAGCTTTTGATAAGCTGTTTTACTACAGTTTATGACAGAAAGGTTCTCATTTGTCCATCTTCTTTTGTTATATAGGCTTTTTTAAACCTTTAGGCATCTTAAAGTAATGTCCATGGCGTGATTTATGCATGTGATGTATGCAATAGTTTTACATTAGTTTATATTGGTTACGTGGTGGACATTGCGCTCTCTCGCTCTCGTTAACATGCCTAAATGCCTGTGCTATATGACAATATAACAGCTATTTAAGTCCTCGTGTATGAGATTAAAGGTTTGCGACTCTGCTGAAGTCTGTTCTGAAATGAAAGTGTCAGACTTGACGCCATTCACTATGGTTTTTAATGACGCACGACTCACATTGACAGGTAAAAAACCGATCTACCTGCTTACACTGCAGACAGGAGAACACAGATCTGATTCATATAGGATAAATTTCCACATATAAACAAGGCCTTAATCTGATTTGAGTAAATTGGAATCCATGTGATTTGTTCCTGCTTACACGTACATGGGCCATATCTGATCTGTGCCACATGGGAGAAAGAAAAATCGGAATTGAGTCACTTGAACAGCGCAGTGTAAATTTAAGTGACACTGCCACTCTGAGAGGCTCTTATTATACACAATCATGTTGCCAATTGACCTAAGTGGAAAATAGGTCCTGCAGCTGTTCCTAATATGTACATTTGACTTTTCTAGCCTGTTATTGCTACCTGTCTCAACCTTTTTAGAATGTGTAGCTGTCTTGAAATCCAAAACGAGCCAACATTTGGCCTGAAATTTAAAAAATTCTCACTTTCAACAGTTCAACATGTTATCCATTTTTTATTGTAAATAAAATATAAGTTCAAGAGATTTGTAAATTATTGCATTCCTTTCTTATTCACAATGTGTACATTGTCCTAACTTTTTTGGAATCGGGTTTGTACATTAACTAATGGAACTTTAATATAAAGTGTGACCATCTTGTATTACTTTACTATTCATCTTACATGTGAAGCTGCTGATCCTCAGTCCTCCAGCAGGGGGAGCTGTGGTTCCTAAATCAGCTTCCTCTCACCTCTCTTCTTCCTGCTGCTGGCCTACTGCACGCTAAAAACTTCACCCGAAACCCCTCCCGCCACACTCACAAGCATCATCAGGGTTGAATTTGTGTTATCGCTGCCAAATCTTCACACAACTGCCATGCCATCATTCTGGTTCTGCTGCCACACAAACATTAGCTCAAACTCTTATGAGATGATTTTCTCTTATAGTGTCAGCTAAAGATATCATTAAGTGACGATATTCTGCTGCATGGTTGTGTAATGATGGCATGGAGAGATGATGGGCTGTGTGAAGTGTTTATTAGTCTGCTTTCTGAAGACAGCAATAAATAAATAAATAAAACCATAATTCTTTCACGTTTCGTTATTTGTGTAGCTTAGCTGAATGACTGGTTTACATGTCGTTTAGAGGAGTAAATACCTTTGGTTTTGTGTCACGAAACAAATCAGGTTTCAAATTTAATATCGCTGATTCCCTTTTAGTCATCTCTTATTTTATTGTAATGGAAAATGCATTTCATAATGTTTTGATTATGAGAGTATGGTGGCTCAGTTGTTACCACTGTTGTCTTACAGCAAGAAGGTTGCATCGAGTCCTGGCTAGACTGGTTGGATTTCCTGTGTGGAGTTTGCATGTTCCGGGTGATCCGATTTCCCATACAGTCCAAACCCTACTGAAAAAAACAGCTTAAACCAGCCTAGGCTAGTTGGCTGGTTTAAGCTGGTCAGCCAGGCTGATTTTAGAGGGGTTTTGGCCATATCCAGGCTGGTTTCCAGCCATTTCCAGCCTGGTCTTAGCTGGTCAGGCTGGAGACGACCAGCTAAAACCAGCTTGACCAGCCTAGCCAGACTGGGAGCCCAGCCAAAACCAGCTATGTCCAGCTTAAACCAGGCTGGTCAAGCTGGTTTTAGCTGGATTTAGCTGGTCATTATCCAACCTGAGCAGCTAAGACCAGGCTGGAAACCAGCCTGGAAATGGCCAAAACCCCTCTAAAACCAGCCTGGTCAACCAGCTAAAACCAGTCAACCAGCCTAAGCTGGTTTAAGCTGGATTTTTTAGCAGGGAAGACATGCAGTAAAAGTGAATTGGATAAACAAAAATGGCCCAAGTGTATGAGTGTGTATGAATTTGAGAGAGATTGGGTGTTTCCCAGTACTGGGTTGCGGGTGAAAGGGTATCCACTGCGTAAAACATATGCTGGAATAGTTGGCGGTCCATGGTGACCCCTGATAAATAAGGGATTAAGTCGCAGGAGAATGAATTAATATTTTGATTTAGTGGCTAGCCCGTATGAATTTGTTAATTTTCCTTCGGTCCCTGATTTAGGGTTTGACAAAGCAGAATGAACCGTCAACTACTCTGACATGTTTCCAGCCACAAACCAGTCTGAATTTGTTTGATCTCATTTTAGTCCAAATTGCTCATCCTCAAATGGTGCTAGGTTTAGGGGTGGGGAGTGTTGGGGACATGCGTCTTTTTAAAAGTCCTATGATTTTATATGAAGGAAAAGAGGTTTTACCATCTATACTACTGTATTTATACATACAGTTTTGTTTGAGTTAGATATAATCCTGTTTTTACATTTTTGATCAAGCATTTATTTTATTACTGCATAAAGGAAGATGTTTTTAAGAATGTTTTAGCAATTTCTGTTCAGTGGAAGTCAATTGGGTCCAAACTAGCCAACCCAGGCTCATTCTGAAAACGTACCGCTATATAAACATTTCTGGAGAGCGCCAAATGCATTTAGGAGCTACGTTTTGTTGCAGATTTTGTTTTCACGAATCCACCAGAGGCCGCTGTGTATGCTTTTTCAGATCTCAAATTTCTCTCACGTGTGTCATACTCGCCTGCTGTTCTCGCATAAATCCACCAGAGGCCACTGTCGACTGACTGACTGACCGATCAACTGACCCAACCTCCTCCTTCCCTAAACCCAACCAATAGTATTTTTAGAAACACCGTTTGAGAATTGAGATTCACAATCTCCAGAAATGTATATTAGGCTTTGTTTTCAGAATGAGCCTGTGTTGAAACTACTTGACACATTGTTGTGAAACTTAAAAACCTTTACTAAATTAGTGGATTGGATAAAGCTACAAATAGCCCAGTGACACCTTGATGTGAAAATGACATAATAAACATGTTAAATAAATGTCCAAAATTGCACATGATGTCAATTGATTACCTTGATGTCAAAATTACCTCAAATTGACATCTAATAGGGGAATTACCAACCTATGCCACACGGGTTCAACCGCGAATACCGGTTGCAAAAAAAGACCGGTTGCAATAACAAACATGTCATGTTGTGTGGTAGGATGCCAAATTCGAAAAATAGAAAACATAAATTTTACCGTACACCACACTGCTTTTAATGCCAACCGCAGACGTCTAACAGCCATCTTAAGAGCTGAATGGAGTGATGACCTAATTAAAAATGCTCGACTCTGCAGTTCTCATTTTATGTCAGGTAAGTTCACACTATGCTGAATCAAACACGCTACTCATTGTTGATTGCAGCAATGATTTCAGCTAAGAAACAGTCACATATACGAACACTGAATGCTTAGAATAAAATGTAAAAATGTAGGTTCACATACCCTGCCGTACAGGTGTAGTTCGCTGTCAGAAAGCAGTAGTTTTGCTTGTTGATGATTACCCAGGCCTTGTACAGTTGTACGTCTTCTTTCCTTATCTTTGGCTAGACAAAACCTCGGTTTTTAGCGCTACAAAGTTTTTAATCTGGTAATCATGAAACATTATTTCTTGCTCATGACCACACAGAACAAAATTGTTGGCATCCAAAGACGTGTAGGCCTTTAACTTCTCTCTTGTAAAATCACTTGGAGTTATTTGAATATTTCAGGCGGGATGCTTGGCCATTTAGTCTTATCCAATATCCATTGGGAGGGTGCTATCGCAAATGGACCTGTTAGACGAACGCGGCTCACTTTAACATTAATTTTGCTGAATAACTGCTAATCACTTGGTGACAAGCTGTTATATTACGCTTAAAGCATTATGTAAATAATATATATGTATATAATATGTAATTAATATAACTTATCTCTAATACAACAACAAACTCTGTACCTCGCTGTACATGCTAGCACTCCTGTTTTTTTCTGCAACCTTGCTGCACTTACATCCTGAATGTTTACAAACTGGTAATTTGTCTATATTGATGTGGAATAACACATCAAAAACGGATTATAGGACAGTCTTGTAGTAATTTTTTGTCGCAAATTCATTCATTCATTTTCTTTTCAGCTTAGTCCCTTTATTAATCTGGGGCCGCCACAGCGGAATGAACCGACAACTTATCTAGCATACATTTTACCCAGCGGATGCCCTTCCAGCTGCAACCCATCACTGGGAAACACCCATACACCCTCATTTACACACATACACTACGGCCAATTTAGCTTACCCAATTCACCCACAGCACATATATTTGGACTGTGGGGGAAACCTGAGCACCCGGAGGAAACCCATGCAAACATGGAGAGAACATACTAATGCTACACAGAAATGCCAACTGAGCCAGCAGAGGCTCGAACCAGCAACTTTCTTGCTGTGAGGCGACAGTGCTACCCACTGCATCATCGCTGCTTGAAGCTTTCAGATGAATACAACTTTTCTTATAATATAAATAGTTTCGCGCTATTATTTTGTTGATCAAACAGCCATCAATGTGTGGATGTCAAACAGACGTCAAGGTTGTGACATTCGATTTGCATTGTGCCACAATTTTGATGTCATGCTTGATATCATTTGAATGTCATTTTAAAATCAAGCTGTCCGATGGGAGCCAAAATTAGATTAGATTAGGAATAACCAGCTTTTTGAGTGCTTCAAAATACGTTATAATCATATGAAGTAATCCCCATCACTAAACCACACAACATTGACCCCTTTTAAAGTGATAGTTCATGCAAAATTTAAAAATGTACTCACCATTTACTTTACACAATCATTTTCTTGTCAGCTTAGTACCTTTATTAATCTGGGGTTGCAACAGCGGAATGAACCAACAACTTATTCAGCACATTTTTACGCAGTGGATGCCCTTCCAGCCACAACCCATTTCTGGGCAACATCCACACACACAATCACACACACACTCATTGTCACATAACCAGCGATCGCTCTCAAGAGATCGCTGGTTCTCACACGAACACTATGGACTGCACTTCCGCCTTTCCAAGGACTACATATTCATACATGCACTTCGCCCAGACACCCATGCTCATTCATATAGCTTGATTACACTCACGACCTGAACCTTGTCAGAGACTGATAGCACACCATACATAAGCCACTCATTCACCCATCCAGTTTGCCGAGTCTTGTTAGCTGTACCATAGCATTACGAAGCGGTTTCCCTGTCTTGTTTTCCTGTTTTTAGACCTTTTTTTATCCGTGTTCTCCTGTTTAGCCGCCTGCCTTTCGACCTATTGCCTGTTTATATGACTATGATTCTGGATTTGCCTACACATAACCGTTTGTACCTGTATGACCACTGCTTGCCTGACGCTGAATAAACCTGCATATTGGATCTTACCTCCTGTTGTCTCTAGGCTAACTAATTTGGGCTAACTGCATATATTTGGACTGTGGGGGAAACCGGAGCACCTGGAGGAAACCCACGCGAATGCAGGGAGAACATGCAAACTCCACACAGAAACGCCAACTGAGCCGAGGGTCGAACCAGCGACCTTCTTGCTGTGAGGCGACAGCACTACCTACTGCACCACTGCATTGCCTACTCACCATTTACTGACCCTTAAATCATTGCAAACTTACACTAACACTAAAAAGATATTTGGAAAAATGTTAGAAACCTGTAACCATTGACTTTGAAAGGGAAAACAAATACTAGAAGTCAATGGTTACAGGTTAGTTTTGTGTAGATTTGTGACAGGTGAAGGCTAAATAAATAATGACAGAATTTCATTTTTGGGTGAACTATCACTTTAAAGATGTTGTACTACCTAGACAAAAATAATCGACTGACTTTCACGTTACAGGGAAGTAAAAAATGTCAAATGGCTTAGGTTTTGACTTTTTGGAGAACTGTCCCTTTAAGTGTAGCTTCTCTTTCTCGTCAAGGTCAAATGCTTTTTGCAGAAACATCTGGTGTATCTCAAAGTAGCGCTGTGGGTGTTAAACACAACAACACATCTCATCACCCCATTTGTCTGTATTACGCTTTCCCACAACAAGAGTTTGTGCATTCTTGACTGCAGGTTTTTAATATGGTAAAACAGAAATAAAAAGGTTTTCAGAGCTACAGTACAATCAGTTTTCTGTGTTTGTACTGTCGCCACATTTGTGCCCGATCTCACACAGCTCGTGAAACAGTTCATTAGTCAACATCCATTTATGATTCATGAAACCTCAGATTTCACTTTAATAGCTATTAAAATAATCGTTCTACCAAGATGCTCGATTTTAGGGCTAATTACGATCATTATGGTTTGATGGCGTTAGTCTGATTAACTGTGGATTGATAACACTTAAGGCTTCTTCAAGATTTATAGACTGCATCCTTGAACTTCTAATGGGGGTTTCTAGGAAATATGCATCTCCAGATAATTAAAGTGCACGAGTAGAAACTGTATGTGAGGTGTTCGACACAGACTTGTGACAAATTTGTCAGATTGTGACATCAAGGTTGCGTTTAGGTGTGGACTTTCATGACTTGCTTAGATATAAAGTTGAAGTCAGAATTATTAGCGCCCCTGTTTATTTTTTCCCCAATTTCTGTTTAAAGGAGAGAAGATTTATTCAACACATTTCTAAACATAACAGTTTTAATAACTCATTTCTAATAACTGATTTATTTTATCTTTGGCATGATGACAGTAAATAATATTTGACTAGATATTTTTCAAGACACTTCTATACAGTTTAAAGCGACATTTAAAAGCTTAACTGGGTTAGTTAACTAGGCAGGTTAGGTTAATAAGGCAAGTTATTGTATAACGATGGATTGTTCTGTCTACTATCGAAATATTATTAAATTATGGTATAATTTTGACCTTAAAATGTTTTTTTTTTTTAATTAAAAACTGCTTTTATTCTAGCTGAATTAAACAAATAGGACTTTTTCCAGAAGAAGAAAATATTATCAGACATATTGTGAACATTTCCTTGCTCTGTTAAACATTATTTAGGAAATATAAAATAAATATATAATTTAAAGGTGGCTAGCTATATATATATATATATATATATATATATATATATATATATATATATATATATATATATATATATATATATATATATTTATTTTTTTTTTTTCATTGCATTTTTTAAATAATCATAAGAAAGATGTTAACATTCAATGAAATGTACAGATGAGAAAACATGACCTAGAGGGTCAAAAATGTTAACAGCGCCCTTTAGTTGATTTTCAAAAACAAAAAATGAAATCCAGGGTATATATTTGTTGGTTCTCAAAAATGTAGTCCTGAGCACATATTTACAATGAGCTTAGGTTGGAAAATTACATACTGTGTCTTTTCATCAAAATCTTTTTATACAATTGAATGGACATTTTTTGTATACATTCATAAAGATTTGTATGTTCTCATTCACGTGTTTAGAAAATAAAATCAAATTATTTGTCATTATATATTTTCATGAGATTGTAACTCATTCAAATGTATTGCCACCCTTTTAAAACATTGAACTTTTAATGCAAAATCAGGTAAGTTGCATTCTCATTTTGCTTAAGACCTTGATGCACTTATTCACAGTGAATGGTTTGGGAAATAATTCTGCAGGTTCATGCTGCAAAACAGAAAGCTGAGTAAAATGTTTACATGTATATCAATATTTTTAATTCCATCCCTGACTGCGTTCTGCTTGGTGGCACCCAAAGTTAGACATTATGCATTCCAGTAGCCTGTCTGCGCATGCATAATTGATGCCTGCTATGAGACGCTAGCAGTCTGGTTTGATAGGATGACAGTGGATCAGACGTGGGTCTTGCTGAAGACAGCTGGAAGCCTGACATGAGCTCTAATGATTCACCTCAGGAGGTAGATGTGGCCATCTTGCTCACAATAATTTGTATGGGGTAAAAAAAAAAAGAATAAATCACGAGAAATGAGATGAAATCTCGACAAATTGCAAACACTGAGTACCTGTTAGCGATGTTTGCACAGCGCAGCGAGACTCAGCCTAAAGCAGGACACCTGTGGACCTCCTACAGTCTGAAATCCGACTGCACACAATACCACTGCAAGCTCCAATCAGATATTATTCAGTGGTCAAAGTAGTCCTCAGAAACAATGAGAAGTTAATAAAGGAAACTTGAGAAAGAGTTAGCATTTTAGCACATACTTTCCATGACTTTATAAATTTAATTGGGTTCCATTCTACAGCATAAAATATATCAACAAAGTTGTACTTTTCTGCTGGCAGCGATCTGTAAATGAAGTGACCACCTAGTTCACCTATGCTTAGAAACAGCAGTGCTGGCAACATGCTAACATGATAATCATGCTACAGCCCTGCTATCAACATACTAATTGTGCTAAGAACATGCTAATTGTGCCAGAATCATGTTAACATCATGTTACTAAAATGCTAATTTTGCTAACAATATGCTAGTAACATGGTAATCATGCTAGACTCATGCTTCTGACATTAAAATCTTAAAGGCAGAGTTCACCCAAAATGAAAAATTATTCATTGTTTACACATTTTCAAGTGGTTCCAAAACTTCATGAGTTTTTCTGTTGAACACTGAAGAAAATATTTTGAAGATAAAGAAATGTAATCATCGACTGGCAAATATGTCCCAGGAGCTATTTTTTTTTGCAGTTTTTGTTTTCACAAATCCACCAGAGGCTGCTGTGTATGCTTTTTGAGAGCTCAAATTTCTGCTATTTACGCCTGCTGTTCGCGTGTAAATCCACCAGAGGCCACTGTCGACAGACTGTTTGACTGAATAACTGACTGTCTGATTGACTGACCCACCCTCTACCTTTCCCAACCAATAGTGTTTTCAAAAGCACAAATTGACTAGCGCCCACCCACTTCTCTAAACTCAACTGACAATTTTAAAAGGCAATTCAGAAAAAGAAAAGCCATCGTCTGATTTTTACCACGTCTTCAAATTTTACCACATTCTCACCCTGTTATTTACTTGTTTATTTAATTTTTGGCTTCTGTTTTTGTTTTACCCGCTTTCTGGAACCGTTTTTCTCTGGACTCAAATCCCAGTTCTTCCATACTGGAGTAAGTGGTCAGCTGGTGAGCGCAAGAAGAAACGGAATCATATCGCCCAGTGGTGTTCATTTTAAAGACGAAATGCAGCCATACATAGCTCTGGCTACATAAATCACGATTTCCAGAAATCTACGTTTTTCAGAACGGTTGGTAACAACATACAGTTCAACAGAAGTGCTTGAACTAGATTACTAAACAATTGAAAGTCCTTCCACATACTTCTGCATATGCCCTATTAGATTGACTTGTCAATGTACATGCTTTTGTTTTCTAACAGTTTCACATTTAAATGACATCTAGAGTCTTCATAAGTCACTTCCAGTATATATATATATATATATATATATATATATATATATATATATATATATATATATATATATATATATATATATATATATATATATATATACACAAAGGTTTGCAAAATGATGAAATGTAATTAAAAGACATTTATGTACAGTTTATTACACAGAGCTTTTGTCACAAAAACAGTTATTTACAATGTTTAGCCATTCTAAACAAGTAGATTAAATTAACCTCGGCATGGAAACCTTCAAGCACAAATCGAGCATTTGACAACGACGACAGGATGATTAGTATTTAAATACACAACCAGCAACACGGGAACTAATGTTAATAAATAGCTAAGAGGTGTCACGGGATCAAGTGCTACTGACAATATACAGTTGAAGTCAAAGTTGTTAGCCCTCCTGTGATTTATTATTCCTTTTTCCAATAGTTCCTAAATGATGTTTAACAGAGAAATACATTTTTCACAGTATTTCCTTAAATAGTTTTTCTTCTGGAGAAAGTCTTTTATTTTGTTTTATTTTGGCTAGAATAAAAAGCAGTTCTTAATTTTGTTAAAACTCATTTTGAGGTCAAAATAAATCAGATTTTGGTGTGCAAATGAAGCAAGTAAACTCAAATTTTAACACGTCTATTTACGCATGAATAGTAAGATTTATCCACGCGTACCGCGTCTGGTGTGAATACAGTATATATATATATATATATATATATATATATATATATATATATATATATATATACATATATAAATTCAGGAGGGCTAATGAGTCTGACTTCAACTGTACCAACACAAAAACTAGCATTACAGTACAGATCTACAACCAGGCCGCTGTGCCTTCAGGACGTTCATTGAAAACGAAGGAACGGGATCTTCTCCTGGTCATAGTAGGTGGACCTGATCTCTTTGTTAGGGTCAGGTAGATGTCGGAGGCGAGGAATCGGGGATAGCAGTCTCTTTTCATCAAGCCATAGATTTTATGCTGCGCTGCGTCGAAGCAGGAGTTGGTCGGCTGAAGAATGTTCTTCTCAATGGCAGCTTTGGTTGAATGGTCGATGTTGATCTGCAGGAAAAAAAAAGAGCAAAATGTTTGTCATCACTGTGTTACGCAAGAAAAAAAGTGTCGCAAGTTCATTTTTTGTGGGACAAGGATTTCGCCATACGACTGATCTGTGCTTTCTTCTGCTTCTCATAAATCTCATAAATTCTAAGCATCTTGAGAAAGTTTTATTGGGAAGTTTGGATATGCTGTGACGTTTGTGCTTATTTTTTAATTGCACTATAACGTACCCTAGACTGTCATGTAATCTTAAACTGTGCTACAATGATGTTCAAGAAAGATGGATGTGCTTGTATTAACAAAAAGTAAACAAAGATTATGCATGGTTAGCATGTTTTAGTGTAAAAAAGTCACATAAACAAAGCCAAAAACACATACTAAATAGTTCTGAATTAAATCTTTGAGAAACTCTTTTTTGTAGGTAGCACGATCGCTTCACCGTAAGAAGGTCGCTGTTTCACAGCATGTTACCTTACATATTAAGTAAGGTACAAGATACAAGATGTGCAGAACCTGAAACTACTCATACTGGAAGCCTGTGTTGGCATTTCTCCTGCGGTGTTGCTATCAGTGTGTGAAGTGTGGGAGAAGAGGGTTGCATTGACAAACCAACACAATGGGTAGCACATTGAACACATTTTCTAAGTGGTCAGATACTTGTAAATAACTCATAAAAGAATAAAGTTACATTAAAACCAAGCACACCATTGTTTTTCTTGTGAAATTCCCAATAAGTATGATGTGTCAATTGACCCTCTTCCTATAAAAACAAAAACAAAAGTTGGATCCAAGATGGCCGACTTCAAATTGGCCACCAGGGTCACTACCCATCTTGAAAAGTTTGCTCCTTCACAAATACTAATGTGCCACAAACAGCTCGTTAATATCACCAACCATTCCCATTTTATTAAGGTGCATCCATATAAATGGCCCACCCTGTAGTTTTTACTATTGTTTTGCCACAACATCACATCACATTAAAAAGATACCTTTTATTGTATGTCGTGGCACTGTGTTGCATGTTGTTAGGACATATATACAGTATGAATTTGTAAATATACAATAGAACTGGCCAAACCAAAGACAGTCTGAAATACCTTCTTAAGTTACACTTTTCATTTATACCCCTACTGAAAAAAACAGCTTAAACCAGCCTAGGCTGGTTGGCTGGTTTTAGCTGGTCAGCCAGGCTGGTTTTAGAGGGGTTTTGGCCATTTCCAGACTGTTTTCCAGCCATTTCCAGCTTGGTCTTAGCTGGTCAGGCTGGGAGATGACCAGCTAAAACCAGCTTGACCAGCCTAGCCAGACTGGGAGCCCAGCCAAAACTAGCTATGTCCAGCTTAAACCAGGCTGGTCAAGCTGGTTTTAGGTGGATTTAGCTGGTCATTTTCCAACCTGACCAGCTAAGACCAGGCTGGAAATGGCTGGAAACCAGGCTGGAAATGGCCAAAACCCCTCTAAAACCAGCCTGGTCAACCAGCTAAAACCAACCAACCAGCCTAAGCTGGTTTAAGCTGGATTTTTCAGCAGGGACTTCATTCATCAACAACAACAAATGTGAAAAATTCAAAATGTAAGCAGTTTTTCATTAGTAGTCTCAGGCTTTTCTCTCCTTTTCACCTCTGCAGAGATACTGTTTACTCTGACAATAGTAAATTCTCTCAGTTCCCAATATAGTGTGCAACATTTACGAATGTAACAAATTATAATACATAATGGTTACTCTTTACAAGAACTGAGTGAGCTTTCAGCAAGGCTACTTTCCATTATTGGCTCTCAGTTTGTTCAAAGCAGAGCAAGTGGTCCTGCTGCTTGATTTTCACTTCTGCTTTTTTTTCAGTGTCTATTTTCTCAGCTGCGTGGGCGGCGGAGGGGGAGTTTGCAGCCAAACGCAGGAAAACCACACGCTCATAGATCTGCCCCCAGTCATGAGGCCGGGGCTCACAATGGCCTCTGTGCAAACACACCGCGCTTCACCACCACAGACATCAGCTAAAAGAGCTTAGTTTGTGTCTAATGTGGCCCCCTCACCCTCCCACTGAGGTTACCCAAAAGCGCTACACGTAGCTAGCAATGTAGCATTGTTTGCAACTAACAAAAGGGTGTTTTCCTAAGTGGCGTCTGTTTATGTAGCTAAAAGGGAACATTGTCAGAACATTCTGGAATGTTAATTAACAGTTGTGTACATGCTAGCACGTAGCTAATGGTATTAAAATTATGTTATTAGGACATTATTAGAAAACCATTGGTAAAACATTGATATAATATGGTTTTAAGAGACATTTAAAGGGATTGTTTACCCAAAAATGATAATTGTGTCATCATTTATTCTCCCTACACTCCTTCCAAACTTGCTGGCATTTTTCTTTCTTATTTTGAACACAAAAAGAAGATATTTTGAAGAAATATTTTGTACATGGAAGGAAACAACACATACTTTGGAAATCAATGGTCAAAGGTTTTCAGCTTTCTTCAAAATATCTACAGAAGGAAGAAACTCAAAAAGGTTTGGAATCACTTGATGGCCAGTAAACTTACTAAACTTTCTATGCCTTCAATACAATGTGAGACTGAAACATAACACATTTTTTGAATAGCATTATTATAACCAAAATATTTATGTTAATACACTGTCTGAAAACGTGGCTTTAACGTTCTTAAACATTCCAAGAACATTCAAAAATAACCTTTTATAAATTACTGGAAACATTAGGGGGTGTTTTTTAGAACTTAAAAGTGTTTGCTGGGTATTGGTTGTATTTCTTGTCCAAAAATACATATAAGTGAAATTAAAAAAAAAATAAAATAAAGAATGAATCTGTTGGTTATGTGTTTGATTACTTGACAAAAGCATTTTAGAGGGCTGAAAACTGAAACTTTCAAAGAGCAAGTTTTTGAAAGTGAGAGTTAAATTACCTAATGCGATTTTGTCGAAACAATGACATCACGTGAATGAGTCAGTCTATTGGCACAAGCAAGTAAAGGATCACGATCTGTGTGAATATTTTTTTTTACATAAAATGTACAGATTTTTCTTTTCAATTTTCAATACACAAATGTCTGTAAGTACTCTGAAAATAGCTCACGGTTGGACATTATTATGCAAATATGTGTTAATATGCAAATGCAGGTTAATCTATCTATCTATCTATCTATCTATCTATCTATCTATCTATCTATCTATCTATCTATCTATCTATCTATCTATCTATCTATCTATCTATCTATCGTTCTATCTATCTGTCTGTCTGTCTGTCTGTCTGTCTGTCTGTCTGTCTGTCTGTCTGTCTGTCTAAGATTATTCTAAAAAAAATAAATAAATTACACGTGTACACCTAAAGCATTAAGATCCATCCATCCATCCATGCATCCCCCCTCTGTCCATCCATCCATCCATCCATCCATCCATCCATCCATCCATCCATCCATCCATCCATCCATCCATCCATCCATCCACACTCCAATCTATCTGTCTGTCTGTCTGTCCGTCCGTCTATCTCTCTATCCATCCATCCATCCATCCATCCATCCATCCATCCATACATACATACATACATACATAAATCCATCCATCCATCCATCCATCCATACATACATACATACATAAATCCATCCATCCATACATACATCCATCCATCCATCCATCCATCCATCCATCCATCCATCCATCCATACATACATACATCCATACATCCATAAATCCATCCATCCATCCATCCATACATACATACATCCATAAATCCATCCATCCATACATCCATACATCCATCCATCCATCCATCCATCCATACATACATACATACATACATACATACATACATCCATAAATCCATTCATCCATCCATACATACATACATCCATACATACAACATTCATCCATCCATCTATATGTCTGTATGTCTATCCATTTTCCTATCCATTCATCCATTCATCCATCCATCCATCTGCCAATCTTTATTTATTAAATACAGCATCAAGCCTGACTTTAAAGTTCAAAACTGCAAATGTGTTGTACGTACCTCTTTGGGAGCTTCCTTATCGATGAAAATAGCGTGTATCTGTTTGGCTTTAGTCTGCAGTTTGGTTGAAGACTCAGTGGTTTTGAAGTCTTCGCAGGCTAACCAGAACTCAATGTTTTCCTCACTAAACTCTGTACGCAAAAACCGTGTAAAGACTTCCACACCATCTGAAATGAGAGGCAACTTAACATCAATTGCTAAATCCATTATTTACACATATTGAAGTAAACTGAGAGATTATTGGGATGCTTTTCTTATTTTATTTGCATTGGAGTCTATAGCAGCCATGTGGTTAAAGGGTTTTAAAATTAGCCCTACACTGTGAAAAAAATAACAGTTTCCGTATTCCGTATTTTGTGTTTATTTACAATTTTGAATTGTATTATGGGAGCTTGATCTCTGCTCTGTCAACTTTTGATGTTGAAAATTCAACTCTAGAGTTGAACAAGTGACTTTTATTGACATTTTAGCAGTTTATAATAACATAAGAAATAATATAGAGAGAAATAATTTACAGAGAAAAGGATTTTGTACCATAATATACAACACAAACTCAGACAATATACCACTTTAAACTATTAAAAATGTTAACAAACTTCACATTTTTAAGGTCAAAAGTTGTTGGAAGAAAGATCAAGATCCCATATTGAAATCATAAATAAAAGGAAAAATAAAAACATGAATTACAAAATACAGAAAACTGTTAATTTACGGATTTTTATTTTTTTTTACAGTGTACTAGTTTCTGGTGGAAATTTTCAAGTTACACATGTTTTTGCTTGCAATATATTGAATGGACTAATTGAATCAAATGGACTAACCAAATTATTCCATTCCATGATTAATGTAGATTTTAACTATAGAAATTTCCAAAACAAATGGAAGCTTTTCTTATTAAAATTCAATCTACAATTGTTCAACTTCTACAATATTATATAAAAAGCAGACAACCTTGATAAAAAGTAATACTTCTTCACTTGCAAAATGCAGCTCTTTCTGTCATTTTAGATACAAATTTGTCTTTAAAATTGGCTTAGATTTATTAAAAATGTTGTGAAGTACTATTTTTTGCACTTTTTATGGAAAAGAATGTCCACCACATTCTTTAAAATGTTATGACTTTCACTTGCACACTATAATATAAAATGCAGACACTTCTTCACTTGCAAAATTTCTCTTTCTGTCATTTTAGGTACAATTTTGCCTTTAAAATAAGTTCAGATTACTAGAAATGTTGTGAAGTATTATCATTTGCACTCAGAAAATGACTTTTCCTGCTTGTTCAAATTACTTTTTAACCTTTTCCGCTGTTAAATTTTACTACCCTTTTGTTACATTCGGATGAAAACATTCACTGGATTAAATTGCTGAAAAATGCCTCATGATTTTCTCAGACACATCAAGGTAAGTGCGTTAAGGTAACTCTTACACTCACAGACACACATACACACTTTAATTTACTGTTATACTCCATATAAAATACAGAAACTAAGCTTTTTTGCATAGGACTATCTAAAGGGTTTAAAGTGCCAACTGATGATCAACAATAAAAAATTACAAATTTGACCTCTTTCCAAAAGGAAAACCACCAACAATCAAAAATGGATGATTATATGCTGTCTTGGTTTTGCAATAAAAAAATGTGGTTTTAATGGAAGTCAGTGGGGCAAAAACAGTCACTAACAGTAAAATAAGGGGGGAAAAGTTCAAATTAATAAAAAAAAAAAAAAAAAAAAAAAAATATATATATATATATATATATATATATATATATATATATATATATATATATATATATATATATATATATATATATATATATATATATATATATATATATATATTTCCAGGACTTTGATAAAAAAAAATCAAGTTCACAATTACTTTTATGTTGAAAAAACGTCATTGTGTGTTTTTCACCAAGTCAGTGACATCATTTATGAATTTGGCATTTAAAGAGTTAAATCCGGTCATTTTTAAAAACATTTAGTAGTTTTAATTAGGAATGAGGTTGATTAACAGATTTATGCAAAAAAAAAATCAAATAAAAAAATGTATCTGATGCATTAGTACAGCAGTTTCATTCAGTGGATGTTTTCATCCTGGACATAACAAAAGTGTAGTAAATTTTCCCGGAGTGTATTGTTGAGTTCTTTAAACAATTCAAGGCATTTTCTCAAAATATGTGTCAACATAAGACGTGTCACCAAAAATCATTCTGATGGCTGAAACACAGAAAAAGTTTTGGTCATATTAGGACACAAAATCACCCCATATGTGGATGTAAACATCCCCAACAGTACATAAGGGTTAAAATGAGTTCAAACAACACAATTCTTTCGTTATTCGTTATTCGTTATTTTGGGGACGACATAATTGTTTTATATTGAATGTACTTAAATTTGTAAAAACGATTAAGTTAACTCAGTTTGTGTTTGGACAACATGAAGGAATTGTGCATTTTTTTGCAGTGTGTATTGACAGAAGCAGCTCAAAATGCAATACAAATCGTGTTGCCGTAGAAACGATTGATCGAGAATAATGTTGAGGTTGTGAAATAATCATACTTACTCACTCAAAAAATTAGGAATTCAAGCAACCCAGGCTCATTCTGAAAATGTACCACTATATACATTTCTCGAGAGTCCCAAATATGTTTTAGGAGGAAAGTTTTTTTTTTTTTTAGATTTTTTGTTTTCGCAAATTCATAAGAGGCCCCTGTGTATGTTTTTTCAGATCTCAAATTTATCTCGCAAATGCTATTCGTGTCGACTGTTTTTGCATAAATCCACCAGAGGCCGCTGTCACCTGACTGACTGATCGACTGACCCACCATCCTCCTTGCTTAAACCCAACCAATGTGCTTGTTAAGTGGTGATGTGTTTGTGACGTATGTAACGTATGTATGTTTCCGGGTCCAAACCGCCATTCATTTGAGTTGAGAAATTATTCGTTTATGATCGCTTTTTATTCATATCACACATTAAAGTTAATTTTGCATAAAGTCATAGTGTACACAACAATATCTTTGTTTGCTGCATAACAAATACCAAAATTTTTTCAATTTATAAAAAAAGTAATCACTTTCTAGCCATTGGAGTTTCGAAGTATTTTCGAAATTATTAAATCGCTTTGTAAACGTTTTTTACTACCATTTCATGAGTCTCCCCATTCAGTTGAATAGAGCGCTTGGACCTGGAAGCCGCTTCGCGTGACGTCACACTAAACAAGCGAATAGTGTTTTCAAAGGCACCAATTAACCCGTCCACCCACTTCCCTAAACCCAACCGACAGTATTAAAAAGCAATACAGAAAAAAAGCCCTCGTCTGATTTTTATCACGTTTTCAGGTTTTACAAAATTTTCACCCTGTTATTTACTTGTTTATTTTATTTTTTGGCTTCTGTTTTTGTCTGGAACCGTTCTTCACCTGACTTGAACCCTCGAACACGAAATCTCAAAGTCTACTGACATACATGGCGAGCTACTGGACAAACTGGTAACAGCGGGAAAGTCGTTCATACAGAGGTAAGCGATCAGTTGGTAATCGCGTAAAGGACCGGTTTCATACCACCCTGTAGCGTTCGCTTTAAAGACGAAAAGCAGCCATACAGTACGTGCTTCTGGCTACATAATTTGCGATCTCCAGGAATGTATATAGGGCTATGTTTTCAGAATGAGCCTATGTATAATTCAAGCTACTTATTTAAAATGAGCTGAAACAACTCTTGAGTTTTTTTGAGGCACAACTCAATTTTTTATGTTCCATCCACTTAAATTTGTAAAACTAATGACTTGATTCCATCATGTTGTCTCAACACAACCCAGCATTTATTTACAGTGTTGACAGTCAAAACTACTTTTAATAAATCGCCAGCTCATTACAAGGTTCCACTGAAGGACCAATAATAGACATTCCAGACAGCACAAATTAATAACGTGTTTGTTTAATCAATCACGAAAAAACCATAACGTTCAGAAGACTTGTTGTCAAATATATTTGTTTTCATGATGTGGTTATGACGGGGAACTTTAAAACATTCAGACGCATTAACTGCAGTGCAATGATAAAATGAAGAGCTCGTACCTGAGTGACTCAGCAAGTCCTCAAATGAGTCACTCCATTTCATAGCCACGTCCGGTGGTATACTGTCAAAATCACATTAATCAGTGGTTATTATTGTTGTTAGAGAAGCGCTTTGTGAGTATAGAGACAGATTCATGCTTCTGATTGTCCAATATGAAACATTGTATGGTGACTTTTTGATATTGGAGTTGATTGAATAAAAAATACCTGACTTACTGGTTACTTTTTGCTTGGGGCTTCTTATCGGGACTGACATTTTCGTGGGATCCAGACCTGGCCAGAAGAAGACTGAGTCGACCTTTTTTATCTTTACTTCTGCAAAAATGTCAATCAATCAATCAATCAATCAATCAATCAATCAATCAATCAATCAATCAATCAATCAATCAATCAATCAATCCTGTAAAAACCAATTGTATAAGATCTGCTTATTAACATTTTTTTGAGGGTGCACTCAAATAAATTATGATTTTTATGCATTCACTACAGTGCAATACAGATACAGTGCAATACAGTGCAATACAGAAATTGAATATAGAATAACGATCTACAGCTAACTATCAGGCACCTGTAGAGTTAATGGATTCGAGTAAAACATATACAAATAAAATGGACCGGGTGCTTATTAAAATTAGTGACAGTAAATGAAAGTAAAACCGAGGAGCATCTGCCAAAAAAGTGACCTTCAGCAGGATGCCCTTCTGGATCTTTCACTTACTTTGAAGACTCTGCTGACTACGTTTACATTGACATCAAGTAATCTAGTTATTTGCCTTAATCAGAATAAGACAATAATATAGGTGTTTACGTGCAGTGCTTTTTGAATGTTGTGTCACCAGGCTATCCACGTTTCCTGCAGAGTTTCATGTAATTTTGGGTGTTTCATCTTTAATTTTTCGACTTTTAACTGCATTCATGCCCCTGTGACAAATTGGGCTATTGAACACGAGTATGGCATAGGGACTGCTGGAAGAGTGTTGTTTAATAGAGTTTCACAGCACACGCCAAGTAAAAAACATGACGGAAGTAGTTTGATTCCTTTTCTTTGATTAAAGATATTGGGGAGTATTGGAGATGTTGGGGTTGGACAGTTGGACAGCTTTTCAAGGTTAAAAGGTGTTGAAAGAAAGATTAAGATCTCATAATGCAATTTTAATCATAAATATAGAGGGATAAATAGTCAAATAAATTATCTATCTATCCATCTATCTATCTATCTATCTATCTATCTATCTATCTATCTATCTATCTATCTATCTATCTATCTATCTATCTATCTATCTATCTATCTATCTATCTATCTATCTATCTATCTATCTATCATTAAGAAATGAGGTCAACGAATCAGATTGCATTGTACACAAATGTACACACATGCAGCATGTCTACTTCCACCATGAAGCTGCTAAACTGAATATGTGTGCTTCCATATGGCTGCTATAAGGGGAACTTTTACCACAGTGCTAGCAAGAGGCTTTTAGAGTACAAAAGACACAATGGTACATTGCCTATATACCATGCCTATAAGAGAAATGTTACAGTTATATATATATATATATATATATATATATATATATATATATATATATATATATATTAAATCAATAAGAAATGCCATATATATATATATATATACTACCAAAGTTGATTATTAAATAGATAATGCAAATTGTATTGCAACTAGAGGTCATTTACCAATTTAGCAGACATTAAAAACAAAGTCATATTCAGATATTTATGGTGTAAACGTGCACATACAAATGTTTGATAATGTTGGGATGGCTTACTCGATAAAAAAAATAGTTAGAAGTTGTGAAGAGTTTAACAGTTTAAATGAGAATTGATTCGGTTGTGATCAACAAGCCATATGCAATTAGTTTTTGTCCAAACGGCAGACAATTGTACCTACTGTTGGCACACATGCACCAAAGCCTTTGCAATTTGCTTAAATCAATAAGAAATGCCACTCTGAAGTGAATCTGATAGATCTATCTATCTATCTATCTATCTATCTATCTATCTATCTATCTATCTATCTATCTATCTATCTATCTATCTATCTATCTATCTATCTATCTATCTATCTATCTATCTATCTATCTATCTATCTATCATTAAGAATAGAGGTCAAAGAATCAGATTGCATTGTGCACAAATGTACACACATGCGATATTACTGTACATTGCATGTTTACTTCCACCATGCAGTTGCTAAACAGAACATTTGTGCTTTCATATGGCTGCTGTAAGGGGAAGTTTTACCACAGTGCTGGCTAATGGCTTTTAGAGTACAAAAGTCAATGATACGTTGTACAAAATAAACAATTTATTTGCTGAAATGCTTCTTTGCCATGCCTATGAGAGAAATGTTAAACTTTACTCACACTGTGCTGCATGCATTTTGAGTTCTGATAGATTTACTGCTGTTTCTCAGTCTATCTGAGAAAGTACACTATTAAACATACCTGTGAATTAGAGGTTTTGCGTATTTTGTAATTCACGTCTTTTGAATTGCATTAAGGGACCTTGGTCTTTCTTCCAAAAACTTTCAACCTTGAAAATATTGAACTCTTATTAACATTTTTAATAGTTTAAAGTGATATATTGTATAGGTTGGTCTTGTTTATTATGCTACAAAAACCTTGTAATAAACTGCCTGTAAATTCTGTCCTTTTACAGACTTATTTTTCTATATTTCTCTCTATGTTAAAAGTTCAACTCTACAGTTGAACAAAGTGACTTTTCTTGACATTTTAGTAGTTTGAAATAATGTAATGTGACAGAATGATCAAATTTCTATTACATTATATTAATTCAAACTACTAAAATGTCAATAAAAGTCACTTTGTTCAACTTTAGAGTTGAATTTTCACCATCTAAAGTCAAGAGAGCAGAAATCAAGCAACCATAGTGCAATTCACAACTATAAATAAACAGAAAACACTTTTGAACCGCCAAATAGGGAATACGGTTAATTAATAGGCCTTTTTTACACTGTAAGGTTTAGGACAGAACTGTCGTTCAGCACTGAGATATTCCCACAGTGAATCTTAACTGAGGATATGTTGATAATACAAGATACACAAGCATAATGTGAAGTAGACACAACAGCAGGTGCATTTTCACACTGATCTACAGAACATTTTCAATTTCTTTTCTTGCCTGTTTTATTAAAGCAAAATAAAAGTTTAGCTTTCAACATCTTAAAAGGGCAACATTTTATTAAACAAAGCCTTCTTGTTTTGGTCACAGCAAAATGAGCTCCAGAAATAAAGGAAGTTACACATAACAAAGAGAAACATAACCCAAATGCTATCTCAATGCATTTGCTTGAAGAAAACCCCCAGCGGGTGGTACCTCTCTCCTTCAATACTTTAATATGAGTAAAAATGAAATAAAAGTGTACCTCAAGTGTGTCTCTTTCATTCTGCAGGCGAGCTGCTCGTCCTCGCTGCGCATTTTGAAATATGCTTCCTCCTTGGGGGCAGAGAAGTTGAACTGAGGAAACAGAAACACAAAAATCTTCATGCTCTTCCCTCAAGTTGACACTCGCTGATCAGCACAGCAGGGACTCAATCTAGTGTAAACCACCCCGAAAACAATACTCGAGCACATATTTGTATGTTTAGTGTGTTAGGAGGTCATTTCCCATACCTGTCAAGATGACTTCCTGTCAGGGAAACTACCCGCCGTTTACTGTAATATCTCTCAACCTGTTCTTTTCGGCTTTAGGATACCCATCAGCATGTTATATATATATTTTAAAGGTATTTTCAGGTCAAGTTTTTGCGTAAATGACTTCTTTTTAAGTGACAGCAGGATGGTAGGTTGTCACTATGTAGTCAGTGTGAGGTTTCTGAAGGGAGAATTGAAGACCCTGTAAGGTCTGCGTTCCACCAAGCCCACACCGGATGCGAATAAAATCCACTATGCGAGGGTCCAAACCCTATTCTACTTACCCATCGCCTACCCTTACACCTACCCTTTCCTTTAGCTACAATGATGCAGTGGTAAAAATACTCCCCTACGAAATGAAACACAACTATTACATGCCATCATGTACACTTGAAGTCAAAATTATTAGGCCTCCTGTTTTTTTTCTTTTTTACATATTTCCCAAATTATGTTGAAAACAATTTTTACAATATTTTCGATAATATTTATTTCTTCTGGAGAAAGTCTTAATTGTTTTATTTTAGCTAGAATAAAAGCATTTTAAGGTCAATAGTATTAGCCCCCTTAAGCAGCATTTATATAGTTATACAAAGATTTGTCTAGTTGCCCTGACTTGCTTAGTGAACCCAATTAACCTAGTTAAGCCTTTAAAAAGGCACTTTCAGCTGAATACTAATATCTTGAAAAATATAAAGGTCACACTCAGTATGGGGGTGTGCTAGAGATCTGTAGAGTGGATGGCAACATCAACAGACTGAGGTATCAAGACATTTGTGCTGCCCATTACATTAAAATTACAAACCACAGGAGAGGGCAAATTCTTCAGTAGGATAGCGCTCCTTCTCATACTTCAGCCTCCACATCAAAGCTCCTGAAAGCAAAGGCCAAGGTGCTCCAGGATTGGCCAGCCCAGTCACCAGACATGAACATTGTTGAGTATGAAGGAGGAGGCATTGAAAATGAATCCAAAGAATCTTGATGAACTCTGGGAGTCCTGGAAAAACGTTTGCCATTCCAGATTTATTAATAAGTTATTTGAGCGATATATTAATTCTTTTTCCACTGCACCATGACTTTATATTCTATACTGTACATTATTTCTGTTTAGTGACAAGACTTACGTTTAAGCAAAGTCAGACCTTACTGTCCTATGAAAATGTTTTTTATTTTGGTAAAATAAATCATAATCTACAGGCCTTCACTTTTCATAAAAGCCACTTCTGATACCAAATGATCAACTAAAAGTCAAGTTATTATTTGTTGTTCCTAAAACTTGGATAGACAACAACAGTTTTGTCAGGTAGTGTATACCTCAATTGATATAAGCACAAAATAAGCACGAAACCGTAAGCATCGTTTGTAATGAATGTAATATGTGGATCCTAGGTGCATTAAGGCAATTTGTTGGTGAATTTAGCTATTTAGTTATTTATTTTATTATTACTTTGAAGATCACTGCAGTTATTATTAACATAGCATTGAATGTAACATAAACCAAATGATTAATTGTTGTAAAAAACAACAACAACCTATAATGGTCTAAAGTAAACCTTTTCCATTGAGCGTTAAGCTTTGGTCACACTGCACTTTTCGCCTCATAGACTTCTATTCATACACATGCGAATGCGACAGATCGTAAGCGTAAGCTCGTTCAACAAGTCTTGCAGTTTATTGCATTGCAAAGTTTAAGCTTGGTGAACCCTGGCCTGGGAAACCACATCATGTGACTGCATGAGACCAATCAAAAACATGACCTCTCTAGACAGAAATTTCAAATTTGGACCAATCGCTTGCTTTTTTGAATGTCTAATCTTTTTGTTTAATCCCGCCCCTTTTCGCAGCACCGTACGACATAATTTCACATGCTCAAACTCTAGTGCGACCACGACATTACTGTTCAGTAGAGTAACATATGATACACATTTATTTCTGTTTCTATCACACCTGTCAACTTTAGGATGTGAAAATAAGGAATATGACCACCTTAATAAGGGATAAACCCCCCCCCCCTCTCTCTCTAAACCCACCCCTTATACTAAATATATTAGTCTGGAGCTGTTTTATTGTAAAGTTAAACAGTCAGTAATATGTTTTATTATTACTATTTACAAAATAAAAAATAAATAGTATACATTAGCAGCAAATAAACTAGCAAACAGTTATAAAGAAAAATAATTATCAAATCTCATGAATCTTTTCTTCACTGTATAACTTACACATTTTGATTAAAAAACAGAATGAATCTCATTTATTTGTATGTTTCGTTTGCTTTAATTAAACAACAGGTGTCACTTTAAAAATGCACACTTCTAATGTCATAATGAAAGCATTCAATTGCTTTTCTAACAAAAATAGTTGTGTTTGAAAAAAAAAAAAAACACCAAGATCGACATCTTTAGATGTTATTATTATCAATTATATGTATATGTGTGCTTAAAACCCAGACTTTCACTCCACTTCAAATCGTGTGTACAGAATCTGTTTGAGAAACAGCATCTATTTATCACTATGGCGTGCGTCAGCTGACAGTCACGCACCGCTATATATGACTGTTATGAGGATTGCATAGAAGGGGCAATGACACCTGTAATATAAAGGAAATGGAATCCCGCCATTTTTATATTTATTTCAAACTGTTTTCATGCCTAAATAAAATGAAAGCACAGAACAGACTCACATTTAAGAGCAAGGGATGTCCCCTGGTGGTTCAGCGGAATGGGTTGCATATAGGGAGGCTCGGCTCTTTAATGTTTATAGCCACCCTTCAGAAAAAGACTAAAAATATAGGAGAAATAGTCTACCTTTACGGGATGACGGAAATAACAGAATAGAACTGTAAAATACAGGAGCATCCCGGGAAAAAGGGAGGGTTGGAAGGTATGGTTTCTACTGTCAAAACTACCAGCAACATAGCAATCCATACTGTATTATTTAGGTCCCATGTTTGTGTTGTACTTTTGCCTTTTTCTCGCTTGTTACGTCCTGTCAATTGTCAGTTTTTTTAATAATAGATTTTTTTATTATTGTTTCCACCCCTTATTACTCCATTAACATATTTATGTATTTAACCCCCTTTGTTTCACTTCCTGTTTGTTGTTCATTGTTTTCTAAGTAGTGTATCTGGTTATTTTTTATGTCAGCCTTTGTTTGTTTTGGTTTCTCTTCTACATATAATAAATGTTACAATCTGCATGTGGTTCTACTTTTTGCCTCTTCCTGGTCACCAGTAGCACGTACCACTTTTTGGGACCCTTTCCCTACCTAGCATAACAGTATGGTACCTAAAGAGTGGCAAAATCAAATGCTGAATTGTAACTTTTTAAAATCCTGAATCAATTTTGGAGTTACTTTTGCACACTGGAGGAAGGATGACACCATGGATGAAGTGTTTTTGTTAGACAGGTAATGTTTTAAAACTATTTTAGCTTCACGCTGAGCTGATGCAGATGTTGTGTTACAAATAGGTTATTGTTATATGCACAGAAGTGTTGTTCAGCCATTGAAATCCCCCGGTGAAAGATTGATGCAACTATTTTCAGTTTCATAAGGTCCTTTTACAGCATCAGTAATGTAGATTTATATTTAGTTTACAACAAATCATCAGTAAATAGCGCTATTCTGCCTAGCCGAAAAAAGCTAGGCAGTTGCTTTTATATTCACATTGGGTCATTTCTGAACAATGACAGCCTGTGAGGCGCTCCAGGTATTGTTTACCATGCTACTCTGAATATTCGCTCTGAAATAGCATATAAGTGTGGCTTAGTAATAAGTGTAATTCCTTAGTAATTACTGTAATTCCGCCGGGCCAACCACTACATACACTTCTAACTGGCGAATGATATGAACTAGTGGGTTGTCTGATGTCGTGTTGCGGTGAGCACGTTCGCGATTTCAGGAGGTGTGGCTTTGAAACACAGTCCCTCCCCTGCCGTCCGAAGCTAATATGCTAACCGATTAGCATTTTGGCAGATCACCTTCTGCCCCTTTAAAACAAAAACGTTGTCCCCAAAAAATCTTAACAATTGAGATGTTTGAACAAGCAGCACAAATAGTATTTTGAGTGTACACAAATAATCAAAGAATCTGTTTTTATTTTATTTTAGGGTATATGCCGAATCATGCTAATAGGACTTTTAATTTGCCAGTAACCTGGTTTAAGCGCTTCCGGTGAACTGTATGACAATGCAAAATCGGCATGTTTAAGGTCTGTTTACTGTAGAAATCAGCGATCTCCACTGGCTGAGTGATATCTGATATAAAGTGGGTCTCAGATTGTATGAGAAGCGCTGCATTACATTACATTTTTTCCCTGCCATGTCTTTAAAATATGAGCATTTGTTTTACCCCAGTATATTCAATGAGCTTCTGTGCTAGCCTGCCAATTCTGACGGGCGCGTGCGAGTAAACGTCTTTTAGTCTTGTTTTACGCTTGAGCAACTAAATGAATGCCAAAATCTATTTAACTGATTGTATTGTAATTACACTACAACATCGATGCTGTAAAATAACCGTAAAAAATTTAATAAAAAAAATACAATAACATTTCCCTGCATGGAAGTTCATCAGTATGGGAAACACACTAGCTGGGCATATACCACATTGCTCCTTAATTGCTCCTGGATAGTTCACCCCAAAATGAAAATTGTCATCATTTACTCATCATTCACTTGTCCTAGTTTTTTTTCTTCTATTTCTCCACAAAGGAAGAAACACTGAAGAATGTTGGGGGAAAAAAACAGCTATTGACTTCCATAGTATTTTTGTTCCTACTATGGATGTCAGTTGATGATTTTTTTTCCCCTCAACAATCTTCAGAATATCTTCCTTTGCACTAAAAAAACCCTAATAAGTTGACTGAATTAAATTAATTGAGTAAACTCATTTCCTCAATTCAATTGAGTAATGGAGTCTCCCAAAACTTGTATATTTAAGTTTATTTAACTCGCCGGTTTTGTAGACTATACTTTAATTATTCAATTCACCAAACTTAGTTCTAAGTTTACAGTGTGTGTTGAACCACTTTAGTGTTTTTTTTTTTTAGCATACTATCCCTTTAAATATGATATTCAGTATATAAATGTTACTACCATCAATCGTCAGTCATTGAGATCTGTAAACGGCAGTGGTTTTGTGGAGACTTCAGAATAAGCTGTAAAACTATAGTAGTGTTATTTAAAGGACCAAAGAAACTCAAGAGAAAGACTCTGTAAACCTACTGTGGCTGTTGCCTCTGCAGAGCCATTATAATGATGGACAAATCCTTTTGGGCACAATAAATGACAGGAGCGAATAGAAATGTCCTCAGACAGCGACAAGGGTGACATCTTCATTTAATCAACAGGCGAAGTGGCGCACAGACAAAAACCACACAATCCTCAGAGTGTCCTTTTGAGGGCACAATCTCAAGTGGATCGTTTAAAGGTTTTGGGCAGCTGTTAGCAAAAACCTGTCAGTTTGCATACACACATTTGAACCGTTCACACATTTGCAGAATCCCACACTACTCGCTTGTTGATAATAGTGATTGTTTATGAAATCTTTGGTTGCTTCCAGGCCAAGCCAGCCATATACTTCATAGTCCACTTATGATTTTTATTTCAATCCTACTGGATTTGTTAGGCATGGGTGAAATATTTATATATATATATATATATATATATATATATATATATATATATATATATATATATATATATATATATATATATATATATGTTTTATTCTGTAAAGAAATTATCATTAGACGTGGCCGTTTCTTCAAGTATCCATTTCTTCTGTAGTTAAAACATTTTAATTTGAATCTAAAACTGTATATATATCTTGGAGAAATTTCATCAGTAGTTTGCTGAACAAAACAAAAATACAGTTTTACTCAAACACTATATATAAGCTATACATCAAATATCGATTGAAACTGAGAAGTAGAAGTAGAGTCTTATTTTTTTCATAACCAACATATTAAATTAAATGGTGCTAAAATAACTATATTGGTAAATGCAAATCTATTTTAAGTTATTTAAAGAGTGCGTTAGTGATATGTGGCTATAGAAAAAGGCCAAAAAGCATGTACACGTTGCTTATTACACACACAGGGGTGGACATCAACTCACAGAATGGATTCGGACTACACAATGTGCTTTAGCTCAGGGGTCTTCAACCCCCATGTCACAGACCAGTACCAGTCTGTGGATCAATTGGTACCAGGCTGCACAAAAAAATCATTAATTATTTAAATTTTATTTATTATCTGAGTCTGAACGATCTTTTATTTTGAAAAGTATTTTATTTTGAAAAATGACTGTATTCTCTCGGTTACATTTAAGTCATTTGAGCGCCAAAATTTCACCCACAAGCAGCAAAATAAGTAAGAAACAGACGTCTTTGTAAAGTTTGTTTGCGAAGAGGAAAAGGCTCAGTTAAAGACCCATGCACTGCCAAGGAATGAATCTGCAACCCATTTGTCAACAAATCAGGTGAATCCAGCATGCAAGAACAAGATTAACTGTTGGAGTTCACAAATAATAGGGCGGCTGTTCACATATCTTTTTAGCGTAAAAGCACATTATTTCCAATGTAGGATTGGCGCGACGCTTGTGCCTTCCAGGCATACACAGTTGAAAACATCTTCAGAATGCCCTCATCACACTACGAGTCACATGACAAGAGCTGACCAATCAGCTTTATATTTTGTATGGAATATACACATTTTATTACAATAATTATCTCAGACAAACACTGTAGCGCAAACGATTGATGGTTGCCATAATCGATAAACCAGTCTGATTAATCCTAGCCTACAATAAAATGCCCATTTTCACCCTACTTCCCATTCACTCCATTTTTTCCTCCTTTACAAGGGGGAGCTCTCTAGACCTACCTGATCTCAGCCCCCCTTTTTCATGTTAAATGAGCAGGCAGGAGCCCTCCGAGCTCCTAATCGCCAAGCTCTGGGTTCTCTCCCAGGGCAGGATACCAAACCAACTATTAGTATTAAGTAATATCAAAGCGTGACATCTTTCATTCATTCATTTTCTTGTCGGCATAGTCCCTTTATTAATCCGGGGTCGCCACAGCGGAATGAAGCGCCAACTTATCCAGCAAGTTTTAACGCAGCGTATGCCCTTCCAGCCGCAACCCATCTCTGGGAAACATCCACACACACATTCACACACACACTACGGACAATTTAGCCGACCCAATTCACCTGTACCGCATGTCTTTGGACTGTGGGGGAAATCGGAGCACCCGGAGGAAACCCACGCGAAGGCAGGGAGAACATGCAAACTCCACACAGATACGCCAACTGAGCCAGGTTCCGAACCAGTGACCCAGCGACCTTCTTGCTGTGAAGCAACAGCACTACCTACTGCGCTACTGCCTCGCCCAAAATACTTTTTAATAATCAATAAAAATAAAGAAAAAATAAAGAAATGATAAAAAAAATTAACAAGTTTACAATAAAAGAGTAAAAAAAAATAATAATATTAAAAGTTGACAATAAGGAGTTAATGTTTCCTCTTTCCAATTAATTACTGTGTATTAAAACTGATATCATCTGAACAGGGTAAGCCTTTGATATAGTCTAAAACAGGGTTCCAGGTCTTGTAAAAAGATTTGAGAGATCCTGCAAGTAAACATCTTAATTTCTCAAGTTTTATTTAACTACATACTGCGCCACTGCCTCGCCAGTGTGACAACTTAAAATATGTTAAAGTCATTTAGTTATAGTTACTTACAGTTATATAACAAACTTATTAAATTAGGTGTCATTTAAAGCATTATATTAATCAAACTGTAATATATTTCGTCTAAATACCAAATTGAACTAAGAAAAACACATTTATATCCAGCCCGATTGTACGAGGAATTGTAGCTGATTTACATATTGTCAGAAAAGTGGCTAATTCGTATGATTTGTAGGCTACCCTAAAACCCAACCCCTAAACCTACCCCTCATTAGAGGATGAGCAAATCACACACAAATATACAAATGAAATGTACTAGAAAATGTATATTTCTTTTAAAATATGCAAACAGCACCTAAATTAGCAATATTATTTAGCAATAATTAGCAATATTAAGGTTTTATGAATATTTTTGATACACGATTAATAAGATAAATCTGAAAGTTTTTCCGTGATTCAATCACTTTCAAAATGTCATCACATAAAAATTACTACACATTGCAAATGTTCTTCTGACATGTCAAATGTCACCCTTGCAGAGTGAATCTTCCTCTTTCACACACTAAAAGCGTCCATTACCATGAAACAGCTTTGTTTTTGTCAAGAACTGAGTGAAAAACAAACAAATTTAAGCTGTGAATGACAAGTGACACCTTCAAATGTGAAAAGATTACACGGTTAAGTCTCTCAACAGTGCAGAGAACATCTATCCTTGCTGTTTGCATAAAAAAACATACATTTGGGGATCGTTTCACAAGCAACTTCAATCTATCAATGAATATTACCATGATAAATATGTGTTCTTATTATGAATTGTTAGTTTGGGGCTGCGAGCCATTCTCTCGGGATGTTGTTCGTCTTTTGCATCAAAGTTTTCCTCGAGCGTGATTCATTTGTTACAGCTGTCAGATTCTCATAAGCTCCTGACTAAAAGGGAAATGCGAGACAGACAGAAATTGAAACTGAAATGTGCCGATGAGAAGAGCTACACTTCCTGTCCACAGCGCTGGCGAAAACATCAAGTGCCCTTTGACACCTGATTTGCATTCAGACTGCAGAGGCTTGTTGTTTTGTTGGTTTTCTGATTGAGAGTCATTCAAAACTGAATCCAGAGCCACTCCTAAACTCCGATTCACTTCCTGTGAACAGATGCATTCATTCAAATTTGAGCTTTTTCCACCTGAAATCCGAATGGAATTTTGCTTTATGTTAGCATTTATATTAAGGAAGAAATAAAATCAGCTATTAATATTCAGTGCTGGGCAGTAGCGTTGCTACAAGAAGTGACGCTACTAGCTTAACTATATTTCTCAGTGGCGTCGCTATATTCTAAATTAAATTGCTTTTCTGTAGCGAAGCTATTTTTGTAGCCAAGTAACACTGTCCCTGCTGAAAAATCCAGCTTAAACCAGTCTAGGCTGGTTGACTGGTTTTAGCTGGTCAACCAGGCTGGTTTTAAAGGGGTTTTGGCCACTTCCAGGCTGGTTTCCAGCCATTTCCAGCCTGGTCTTAGCTGGTTAGGCTGGGAGAAGACCAGCTAAAACCAGCTTGACCAGCCTTGCCAGGCTGGGAGCCCAGCCAAAACCAGCTATGTCCAGCTTAAACCAGGCTGGTCAAGCTGGTTTTAGCTGGATTTAGCTGGTCATTTTCCAGCCTGACCAGCTAAGACCAGGCTGGAAATGGCTGGAAACCAGCCTGGAAGTGGCAAAAACCCCTCTAAAACCAGCCTGGTCGACCAGCTAAAACCAGCCAACAAGCCTAGGCTTTTTTAAGCTGGATTTTTTAGCAGGGGTAGCATCCACACTAGCTGGTGCCTACACATGGTGCCATCAATAAGTGACAGCACCATCATTCAGGGAGCCGTGAGGCCGATGTCTACCCAAAAAAAGCAAATCCATATGATGGTGAGAATGATGATTTCTTCATCTTCCTGTTTTTAGTGGTCGACAACAAACTATTTGGTGCATTACTGCCATCTTTCGCTCTGGGGTGCGTTTCCCAAAACCATAGTTAGTCAACTAAGGTTGCAAGTTCCGTCGTTACAAACATAGTTTGTTGATTTGTCATTTCCCAAATCCGTAGCTCTAACGAACATTCGCAAACTTTACTGTAACCTTTATATATTACAATTTTCAAGTATTCATAATGTAACGGATAAAGTATATCCAGGAGGTTGTTATCACAGAATAAAGCCTGACAGGCTTATCAGCAGACCAACACAAAACAGAGTGTTGGGCTGCAGTGGACAAGACTAAAGATCTTTAGTCGGTGAAAACAACCGACCTGGGATGCGTTTCCGAAAACCATCATTAGTTAACTAGCTAACTAAGGTGACAAGTTCCGTTGTTAGGAACATAGTTTGTTGATTTGCCGTTTTCCAAATCCGTCACTCTAACGAACATTCGCAAACTTGAGCACTAGCAAATACATCTCTGGAGCTATAGTTAGAAACATAGTTCCTGGCTGTGTTCTTTTCCCAGTTATCCCCATATGCCCTATTCATTTATAACATTTTAACATTCAAAGCTAATTGTTAAATTATGTTAATTATTAAAAATAAAAAAGCATTAAGATCATCTTTCTTAGGTGTAATTGGCTTTCAAACTATTTTTACAGTTCAGGTTTAGCGATCTTCATGTTTACAATTGTGCTACCATCGCAGTGCACTTTGAAAACATGGATGTAATTTTGAACACATCCTAA